>NC_087203.1:111359000-111389000 GCF_015104395.2 Macrobrachium nipponense | reverse complement strand
CATTTTCTAAGCATCCCAATTAAATATCCCTCCCAGCTTTCTTGATCGTAAGAAAAAAATAATAAATCAAGTCCAGAACGTGTCTAGCATGAGTCAGAGGTCCTAGTCAACATAAATCATGAGCGAGAATGACTTGGGTAATATATCAAGCGATTTAACTTCTCCACCGAAGATTTATTTATTCAGGAGGTCGAGAGCCTGTTTGTTTGCGCAAGATCCCCGTTATGGGGATGCTTCGATTTATCTATTGTTTTAACAAGTTACTTTTTTTTAAATTTTTATTTTTATGATCAGGCGGGCGTTCATTATCCACAGGTCGGTGACCAAAGGCTTTTTCGGCAGGTTCCCCCTCCCCCCCATGACCCCCTGACGCTCTCTAAGGGCTTGGAGCCCTTTATATGTACCTCCTGAAGTCTTTTCTCAATACATACCTCCTTGCCAGGTTCTGAACACCAAACGATGAATGGTCGGTCTATGAAACCTTTGTAAATCTATTAAGAGAAAACTATAAGAAAAAATATAGTCACAAATTAACCAAAACAGGTTGAATGACCAGTCTCTGAAGCCCTTGTAAAAACCACAAGAAAAAACTATAAGAAAAAGCATAAGGAGTCCCAAATTATCCAGAACAGGTTCGATGATTCATCCATTAGAATTGCAGATTCAGCAAACACTCAAGCACGGCGTGATATACTCGCGCGATGGGCCGAGACAGGGCGTAACTTCAAATTCACGTCTCGTGAGGCGCATCAAGATCTTCCCCATAATATATATTACAGACGACTACTGGGGAATATCTTAGGGTCAGCCGAATTCTTGCTCTTTATACTCCTTAACACCTTCCGAAGCTGCAAAGGTTATACAGGGTGTCCATAAAGTCCCAGTACCATTCTGAGCCATAAATAACTGTAATGGTACCGGGACTTTATGGACACCCTGTATAATAATATTTTATAGCAAGAATCTTGAAAATATTTTACAGACAAATTTTACACCAGGATATACGAAGACCCGTAAGGCACCACCCGTGAGAGATCGCAGAACGAAAGCCAGTCTAACAATTCAAAGCACGTCGGCAGGAATATCAAGATCATCGACGAGAAAAAAAAAAAAATCACCTGGTCGAAGAGGCCATTAAAGCTACGAGCCCAGCTCTCTCCATTCGACGAGGGGAGGGGGGCGAGGGACGTAGGGGTACCGGTGGTGGTGGTATAGTGTCGAATATTCAAATGGTTCATCATATCCTATCTAAGACTTTCTCTAGACCTCAATCCTTCTCCTTCTTGTTACTGCTTTCTCGTTGTGGAAGCTGCTACTGTTGCTCCATCGAGTTCGTCAAGGCGTTCCCAAATGGGAGCTTATGTCTCCCTAACACTTCTCTCAAATGATCCAAGGACCAGCTACCACCCCCTCCACGTCCCGGCCTGTGCAAAGTGTTCCGTAGCCCGTTCAAGATGAAAGGGTCGCGGCCTCCGAAGGGCAGACGCAGCCAGGGCATTAAGGGCGAGAGACACGTGACCACGGGGAGGAAAATGGCCCTTCGAGGCTGACCGTGGTTTATCAGCTTATTCGACCTGCTCAAGTTGCAATTCATGGTTTCGACGCGCTGAGCAGAAAGGATGCTCAAAGCACGTCGTGTCGTTTTAAATTGAGGTTGAAATGAAGACTCCATGACTTAAAAGGGCATTGAAAATATAACACACCATTCGATGTTCATCGACACCTGAGCTTAGCAGTCGAGAAACCTTAGCAAATTGTGAAGTCTCCAACTCATTTAGTATATGCACAGTTTCTCTGGACGGTTTAGTCTGATCGAAGATTTACATGAGAGAATAAAACAGATTCTTTACCGTTAACCCGACGTATATAATAGTCTTCGAGAATTATGTAACAATGTAAACTGAACGAACGCAAAATACGTCAGTAATTATAAAAAAAATTTTCTCCAACTGACTGAATTTTCTTTGCTTTGTACCCTGGTCAGCGACGTCATTATCTGTTTTAAACTACAAGTAATGAACTGAATGAAAACGATAAATAAATGCAATTGATTGTTATGGTACAGAGAGAGAGAGCAGAGAGAGAAGAGAGAGAGAGAGAGAGAGAGAGAGAGAGAGAGAGAGAGAGAGGGGGGGGGGGGGTGGGGGGGGGGGGGGGAATTTACTCGATAATTCTTGAAAATCTCTCAATGGCAAAAATGAAATTCATTTCTGCGAATTCTTGAGAAATAGTTATCGAATTTTAGCCGTCACTTAAAGATCTTGATTATTAAAGGATACTGCATTACATAACGTAAATGGATTGCATTTCCTTCTTCTGTCATAGGTACAAAAATTAGATTAAAAAACCCCAATTATAATAATAAATGCGGCACAATAAAAAAAAAAAAAAAAAAACAAAAAACTATTTCACAAAATATCACTCTTAAAAAAAACACTGCAAAGTGCGAAAAAGTTATTCATATTCTCCGTGTCCCATAGAAGCAAGATTTTATTTAGATCATGCGTATGTTTTTCGGGTGCGATAGGAAATGAATTTCGGAGGGAAAATGGACCCAAAAAGGTGGGTTGCTCTTTTTCATTACCTTTTTTTAAAAAATATACCTCATAAATTTTGACTGTCCTTTGTTCCATCTTGCAGTGAGCTCATTTCGAAAAACATTGAAAAAAATCCTTAATGTAATGTCACTATAAATCAAGGACCATAGAGAAATATATATATATATATATATATATATATATATATAGTATATATATATATATATATATATATATATATATATATATATATATATATATATATATATATATATATATATAACTAAAGATAGACAGTGCTGAATACAATGAATCCAGGTCTTCAAAACCATAAGTATATATATAATGATATATACATACATACAAATATCTATAAATACATATATATATATATATATATATATTCTAATATATATATATATATATATATATAATATATTATATATATATATATATATATATGTAGTATGTATATATATACATATATATATACTTATGGTTTTGAAGACCTGGATTCATTGTATTCCAGCAAATGTCTATCTTTAGTTTTCTTTATTATTTTGATTTTATAGAAGGTTGGATAATGATCTGCCAAACAGAATAACAATTAACAGATATCGAACGAAGACGACAGAAGAAAAGAAAATTTATATTGATCTGAGTTTTTCATGATTCAGACGAAACAGCTACTTAATTAAGACGGTAAAGACTTTACATAATACATTCATAAAAGTCCTTTCTTCCTCCCTTTCTGAAAAGGCAGGAATATTTAGATCAACTTACAACGATTTACAGTACGAATACTTGGTAGTACACACGCACATGTAACAGAGATATGCGCTGTGTAAAGATAGACACAATTGTGTCTAGGTACAATGGCTATTTCAAGAATGAGTAACTGGAAGTAAACACACAAAGATATAGACAGTTGAGTATAGATAAGCGCAGAGTGTATAGAATGCACAATGCTGCGTCTGTGTAAGGGGCATATTTATATTCTCCAAACCGAGTTGCAAGATGACAAGAGAAATATATATATGAAGAAATATATATATACCGAAAATGAAAGAAAAAATGAACAGACTGAGGTGGACACACACACGCGCGTCCGAAGATGCCTTTATTCCGTCGGACCTAAACTATCTATCCTTCGCCAGCTGTTACAAGATAGACGCTCGCTATATAGCTGCCTGCTCTGTTCATGTCATGCTGATGTATATACGAGGCCCGGTTTTCGACAAATGGGCTTTTGCGCGTCGTACGGTTCGGAGACAGAACTGGTCTGAATGCCGTGTTCTTGCAGTTCTAATGAACAGGGGAAAGGACCTTGCAGGGGGAAAAGGAATATTGGATTCTGCGTGATTTGCTAGTTGCAAGTGCAGAATTTTCAAAATTGATATAAGACGAAATTTAAAGAAAAGATGATAATTCTGCGCACAGTCGGTTCTTCAAGTCTTTCATCGTTTGACGGAAATATTGGATTCTGTGTGATTTGCCGGTTGGGAATGCAGGGTTTTTCAAAATTTAAAAGATGAAATCTAAAGAAAAGTTAATAATTCTTCCCAAAAACATACGAGATTTTCATCATATGACTTAGTAATATGACGTTTAAAGAAATCACGTATAAACGGTTGACGTTTATATATAATGATACTAAATTAACTGCTTGCAAGGCAGTACTCGGTTTGAAGGCTCTACAAAGGATAAAGGAACCGTAGCTTTAGGACTCTGTGGGAAGGCTCCCTATAAAGTATAAAGAACCGTTAGCTTTGGATAACCGAACCGTGTTCAGGACTCTGTGAGAAGGCCTATACAAAAGGATAAAGAACCTGTGGCGTCAGGACTCTGATGGGAAGGCTCATATAAGGATAAAGAAACCGTTTTAGCTTTTGGATATAAAACGAAACCGGTAGCTAGGACTGTGTGCGCAGCTCTTACAAAGTGATAAAGGAACCGTAGCTTTGGATAAAGGAACCGTCTAGTCAGGACTTCTGTGGGAAGGCTCGACAATGGATAAAAAGGAACATTAGTTCAGGACTCTGTGAGAAGGCTCCACAAAGGATAAAGAACCGTCAGTTCAGGACTCTGTGGAAGGCTTCTACAAAGGGATTAAAGGAACCGTAGTTCAGGACTCTGTGAGAAGGCTCTACAAAGGATAAGGAACCCGTTAGTCAGGGACTCTTGAGAAGGCTCACAAAAAGGATAAAGGAAACCGTAGTTCAGGACTCTGTGGGAAGGGAAGGCTCACAAAGATAAGGACCGTAGTTCGGACTCTGTGGGAAGGCTCTACAAAGGATAAAGGAACCGTCGTTCAGGACTTGTGGGAAGGCTTCTAAAAGGATAAATGAAATGGAGTTAAGGACTATGTGGGAAGGGATCACAAAGGATAAAGAACCGTAGTTCGGACTCTGTGGGAAGGCTTACAAAGGATAAAAGGAACGTACTTCAGGACTCTGTGGAGGCTCTACAAAGGATAAAGAACTGTAGTCAGGACTCTTGTGGGGAAGGCTCAACAAAGGATAAAGGGAAACCGTAGTCAGGGGACTCTGTGGGCAAGGCTCCACAAAGGATTAAAGAACCGTCAGTCACTGACTCTGTGAGAAAGGCTCCACAAAAGGATAAAGGAACCGTAGTTCAGATCTGTGGGAAGCTCTACAAAGGATAAATGAAAATGTAGTTCAGGACTCTGTGGGAAGGCTCCACAAAGGATAAGGGAACCGTTAGAGTTCAGGACATCTGTGGGAAGGCTTCTACAAAAGGATAAAGGAAACCGTAGTTCAGGGCTCTGTGGAAGGCTCTACAAAGGATTAAATGAATGTAGGTCAGGACTCTGTGGGAAGCCACAAAAGGATTAAAGGAACCGTAGTTCAGGACTCGTGAGAAGGCTCACAAGGATCAAAGGCAACCGTGTAGTCAGGATCCTGGGGGAGATCCACAAAGGATAAAGGAACTGTACTTCAGGACTCTGTTGGGGAAGGCTCACAAAGGATAAAGGAACCGTAGTCAGGACTCTGTGAGAAGGTCCACAAGGATAAAGGAACCGTAGTTCAGGACTCTGTGGGACAAGCTCTACAGAGGGATAAATGAACTGTAGTCAGGACGCTGTGGGAAGGTCCACAAGGATAAAGGAATCGTAGTTCAGGACTCTGTGAGAAGGCTCACAAAGGATAAAGGAACCGTAGTTAGATCTGTGGAAGGCTCACAAAGTATAAATGAATGTAGTCAGGACTCTGTGGGAAGGCTCCACAAAGAACAAAGGAACCGTAGTTGCAGAGACTCGGTGAGAGGCTCACAAAGGACAAAGGAAACGTAGTTCAGGACTCTGTGGGATGGCTCAAAACGGATAAATGAACTGTAGTCAGCACTCTGTGGGAAGGCTCTACAAAGGATAAAGGACCGTAGTTCAGGACTCTGGGGTAAGGCTCACAAAGGATAAAGGAAACCGTAGTCAGTGACTATCTGTGGGAAGGCTCTACAAAAGGATAAGGAACCGTAGTTCAGGACTCTGTGGGAAGGCTCCACAAAGGATAACAATGAAACTGTAATTCATGACTCTGTGGAAGGCTCCACAAAGGATCAAATGAACTGTAGTCAGGACTCTGTGTGCAGCTCTACAAAGGATAAGGAACCGTTTAGTTCAGGACTCTGTGGGAAGTCCACAAAGGATAAATGAACTGTAGTTCAGGGACTTGGTGGGAAGCTCACAAAGGATAAATGAACTGTAGTCTCAGGCTTCTGGGGAAGGCTCACAAAGGATCTAAAGGAACCGTAGTTCAGGACTCTGTGGGAAGGCTCTACAAAGGATTAAAGGAACAGTCATTTTAGTTCAGGACTCTGTGGGAAGGCTCCACAAGGATAAATGAAACTGTTAGTCAGGACTCTGGGGAAGGCTCTACAAGGATAAAGGAACCGTAGTTCAGGACTCTGTGAGAAGGCTCCCAAAGGATAAAGGAAAAGTAGTCAGGACCTGTGGAAGGCTCGACAAAGGCATAAAGGAACCGTAGTTCCGGACTCTGTGGGGAAGGCTCTACAAAGATAAAGGAAAACCGTAGTCAGGACCTGGTGGGAAGGCTCTACAAAGGATAAAGGAACCGTAGTTCAGGACTCTGTGGGAAGCTCTACAAAGGATAAGGAAACGTAGTTCAGGACTCTGTGGGAAGGCTCATACCACAAGGATAAGGGAACCGTTTTAGTCAGGACTCTGTGGGAAGGCTCTACAACGGATTAAAGGAACCGTAGTCAGGACTCTGTGGAGAAGGCTCCACAAGGTAAAGGAAACCGAAGTCAGGACTCTGTGAGAAGGTCCACAAAGGATAAGGAACCTGAGTCGGGACTCTTTGAGAAGGCTCAAAAAGGATAAAGGAACCGTAGTTCAGGACTCTGTGAGAAGGCTTGTACAAAGGCTAAAGGAAACGTAGTCAGGGACTCTGTGAGGTAAGCTCCACAAAAGGATAAAGGAACCGTAGTTCAGGACTCTGTGGGAAGGCTCTAAAAAGGGATAAATGAACCGGTAGTTGAGGACTCTGTGGGAAGGCTCTACAAAGTTTAAAGGACTGTATAGTTCAGGAAAAACTCTGTGGGAAGGGGCTCTCCGAAGGATAAAGAACCGTAGTTCAGACTCTGTGGGACAGGCTCGAACAAGGCTAAAGGAAACCGTAGTTCAGGACTCTGTGAAGAAGGGGCTCTACAAGGCTAAGAAACGTAGTCAGGGACTCTGTGAGAAGGCTCACAAAGATAAAGGAACCGTTAGTTTCAGGGATTGTGGAAGGCTCTACAAAGATAAATGAATGTAGTTCAGGGACTCTGTGGGAAGGCTCTACAAAGGATAAATGAACTGTTAGTTCAGGGACTCTGTGAGAAGGCTCTACAAAGATAAATGAACCGTAGTTCAGGACTCTGTGAGAAGGCCTACAAAAGGATAAGGTAAACCGTAGTTCAGGACTCTGTGGAAGGCCTCTACAAAGCGATAAAATGAACTGTAGTTCAGGACTATAGTGAGAAGGCTCTACAAAGATAAAAGAACCGTAGACTAGTTCAGGACTCTGGAGAAGGCTCACAAAGGATAGGAAACCGTAGTTCAGGCCTCTGTGGAAGCTCTACAAAGGATAAAGGACCGTAAGTCAGGACTCTGTGAGAAGGGCTCCCACAAAGGATAAGGAAACCGTAGTCAGACTCTGGGGAAGGCTCAACAAAGGATAAAGACGTAGTTCAGGACTCTGTGGGAAGGCTCTCAAAGGATAAAGGAAACCGTAGGTTACAGGACCTGTGGGGAAGGCTCACAAAGGATAAAGGAACCGTAGTTCAGGACTCCGTGGGAAGGCTCTACAAGGAAAAGACGAAAACCTAGTTCAGGACTCTGTGGAAGGCTCACAAATGATAAATGAACTGTAGTTCAGGACTCTGTGGAAGGCTCCACAAAGGATAACGGAAACTGTAGTTCAGGACTCTGTGGGAGCTTACAAAGGAAAAGGACCGTAGTTCAGGACTCTGTGGGAAGCTCCACAAAGGATAAATGAAAACTGTACGTTCAGGACCTGTGGAAGGGTCTATACAAAGGATAAATGAACGTAGTCAGGACTCTGTGAGAGGCTCACAAAGGATAAATGAAACTGTAGTCAAGGACTCTTGTCGGGAAGGCTCTACAAAGGATAAATGAAACTGTAGTTCAGGACTCTGTTGAAGAAGGCTCTACAAAGGATAAATGAACGTAGTCAAGGACTCTGTGGGAAGGCTCTACAAAGGATAAAGGACGTAGTTCAGGACTCTGTGGGAAGGCTCTACAAAGGATAAATGACAACTGGAGTTCAGGACTCTGGGGAAGGCTCTACAACGAGTAAATGAAACTGTAGTTTCAGGACTCTTGGGGGAAGGCTCCACAAAGGATAAATGAAGCGTTATTTCAGGACTCTGTTGGGGAAGGCTCGACAAAGGATAAGGAACGTAGTTCAGGACTCTGTGGGAAGGCTCTACAAAGGATAAATGAAACTGTAGTTCAGGATCTGGGGAAGGCTTACAAAGGATAAAGAACTGTAGTCAGAATCTGTGGGAAGCGCTCGACCACATGGATATGGATAAAGGAACATAGTTCAGGACTCTGTGAGAAGGCTCTACAAAGGATATAAAGGAACCGTAGTTCCAGGACCTGTGGGAAGGCTCTACAAAGGATAAGGACCGTAGTCAGGATTCGTGTGAGAAGGCCTACAAAGGATAAAGGAAAACCGTAGTTCAGGACTCTGTTTTGTTAAAGGCTCCACAAAAGGATAAAGAAACCGTAGGTCAGGACTCTGTGGAAGGCTCCACAAAAGGATAAAGGACCGTAGTTCAGGACTCTGTGGGAAGGCTTACAAAGGATAAAGGAACCGTAGTTCAGGACTCTGTGAGAAGGCTCCCAACAAAGGATAAAGGAACCGTAGTTCAGGCACTATGTGGGGAGGCTCCACAACGGATAAAATGGAACTGTAGTTCAGGACTTCTGTGGGAAGCTCTTACAAGGATAAAGGAACAGTAGTTCAGGACTCTGGGGAAGGCTTCCCACAAAGGATAAAGGAAACCGTTTATAGTTTTCAGGACTCTGTTGGGGAAGGCTCTACAAAGGATAAGGAACCGTAGTTCAGGGACTCTGTGGGAAGGCTCCACAAAAGGATAAAGGAACTGTAGTTCAGGACTCTGGTGGAAGGCTCCACAGGATAAATGAAACTGTAGGTTCAGGAGTCTGGGAGCGCTCTACAAGGATAAAGGAACCGTTAGTTCAGGACGAAGTGGGGAAGGCTCCACAAAGGATTACATGAACTGATTCAGGACTTGTGGAAGGCTCTACAAAGGATAAATGAACTATAGTTCAGGACTCCTGGGAAGGCTATACAAAGGATAAAGAACCGGTATTAGTCAGGACCTACTTGAGAAGGGCCTCACAAAGGATAAAGGACCCGTAGTAAGGACTCTGTGGAAGGCTTACAAAGGATAAAGGAAACCGTAGCTAGTTCAGGACTCTGTGGGAGGGCTCTACAAGGATAAGGATATCCGTCGTTCAGGACTCTGTGGGAAGGCGCTACAAAGGATAAAGGACCGTAGTTCAGGGACTCTGTGGGAAGGCTCTACAAAGGGATACAAGGAACAGTAAGTCAGGACTCTGTGGAATGCTTACAAAGGATAAAAGGAACGTAGTCAGGACTCTTTGGGAAGGCTCCACAAAGGATAAATGAACTGTAGTTCAGGGGACTCTATGGGAAGCTCCACAAAGGAATAAAGAAACTGTAGTTCAAGGACTCTGTGGAAGGCTCTACAAAGGATAAAGGAACCGTAGTTCAGGACTCTGTGGTAAGGCTCCACAAATGATAAAGGAACGCTAGTAAGGACTCTGTGGGAAAGGCTCCACAAAGGATAACATGAAACTGTAGTTCGGACTCTGTGAGAAGGCTCTACAAAGGATAAAGGACACCGTAGTTCAGGGACCTGTTGGGAAGGGCTCTACAAAGCGATAAAGGAAACCGTAGTTCAGGACTCTGGTGGGAAGGCTCCAAAAAGGATAAATGAACTGTAGTTCAGGGACTTGTGGGAAGGCTCCACAAAGGATAAATGAACTGGAAGTTCAGGACTCTGTGGAAGGCTCCAACAACGGATAAAGGGGACCGTAGTTCAGGACTATGGCGAGGCTCACAAGGATTAAAGGAACCGTAGTTCAGGAATTGTGAGAAGGCTCCACAAAGGATAAAGGAACCGTAGTTCAGGACTCTGGAGAAAGGCCCACAAAGGATAAGGAACCGTGTTCGGACTCTGTGTGAAAGGCTCCCACACAAAGGATAAAGGAACCGTGTTCAGGACTCTGGAGAAGGCCACAAAGGATGAAAGGAACCGTAGTTCAGGACTCTGTGAGAAGGCTCTACAAAGGATAAAGGAACGTAGTCAGGGACCTTGTGAGGAAGGTCGCACAAAGGATAACAAGGAAACCGTAGTTCAGGGACTCTGGGGGAAGGCTCTACAAAGGATAATGAACTGTAGTTCAGGATCTGTGGAAAGGCTCTACAAGGATAAATTAAACTGTAGTTCAGGACTCTGTGAGAAAGGCTCTACAAAGGTAAATGAAACTGTAGTCAGACTCTGTGGAAGGCTCTACAAAGGATAAAGAACCGTAGTTCAGGACTCTGTGGGTGACGGCTCTACAAAGGATAAATGAACTGTAGTTCATGACTCTGTGGGAAGGCTCTACAAAGATAAATGAACTGTAGTCAGGACTCTGGGGAAGGCTCTACAAAGGATAAAGGGGAACCGTAGTTCAGGACTTGTGGGAAAGGCTCTACAATGGATAAAGGAACCGTAGTTCGGCTCGGTGGAAGGCTCTACAAAGGATAAAATGAACTGTTAGTTAGGAACTCTGTGAGAAGGCTCTACAAAGGTAAATAAACTGAGTCAGGACCTCGTGGGAAGGCTCTACAAAGGATAAAGGAACCATAGTTAGGACTCGTGAGAAGGCTCTAAAAGAATAGGAAACACGTAGTTCAGGACTCTGTGGGAAGGCTCTACAAGGATAAAGGAAAACCGTAGTTCAGGACTCTTGTGGGAAAGGCTTACAAGGATAAAATGAACTGTAGTTCAGGACTCTTGAGAAGGCTCTACAAAAAAGGAATAAATGAAAACGGTAGTTCAGGACTCTGTGGGAAGGCTTCTACAAAGGATAAAGGACCGTTTAGTTTCAGGACGGCTCTGTGAGGAAGCTCCACAAAAGGATAAAGGAACCGTAGTCAGGATCTGTGAGGAAGGCTCCACAAAGGATAAGAACCGATTAGTTCAGGGACTCTGTGGGAAGGGCTCCACAAAGGATAAAGGAACCGTTAGTTCAGGACTCTGTGAGAGGCTCTACAAAGGATGTAGGAAAAAACCGTAGTTCAGGACTCTGTGGGAAGGCGTCCACAAAGGATCAAGGAAACGTAAGTTTCAGGGACTCTGTGAGACAGGCACTACAAAGGATAAAGGAAACCGGTAGTTCAGGGACTCTGGAGGAAGGCTCCACAAAGGATAAAGGAAACCGTAGTTAGGGACTCTGTGGAGAAGCCTCACAAAGGATAAAGGAACCGTAGTTCAGGACCTCTGTGAGAAGGCTCCACAAAAGAATAAGGAACCGTAGTTCAGGACCGTGAGAAGCTCCACAAAGGATTAAAGGAACAGTAGTTCAGACTATGTGAGAAGGCTCCACAACAGGATAAAGAACGTTAGTTCAGGACCTTGGGGAAGGCTCTACAAAGGATAAAGGAACGTAGTCCAGACTCTGTGGGAAGGCGCTAAACGGATAATGAACTGTAGTCAGGACTCTGTGAGAATGCTCCACAAAGGATAAAGGAACAGTAGTTCAGGACTCGTGAGAAGGCTCACAAAGGACAAAGGAACCGTAGTTCAGGACGTCGTGGAAGGCTCTACAAAGGATAAATGAACTGTGTCAAGGACTCTGTGAGAAGGCTATAAAAAGGGATAAAGGAACCGTAGTCAGGACTCTGTGAGAAGGCTCCACAAAGGATAAAGGAACCGTAGTTCAGGACTCTGTGGTAAGCTCTCCCAAAGGATAAAGGAACCGTAGTTCAGTGATCTCTGTGGGAAGGCTCTACAAGGATAAAGGAAACCGCTATTAGTCAAGGGGACCCGTGGAAGGCTCTTACAAGGATAAAGAACTGTAGTTCGGACTCTGTGAGAAGGCTCTACAAATGGATAAATGAACTGAGTTGTCAGGACCTGTGAGAAGCTCTACAAAGGATAAAATGAACTGTAGTTCAGGACTCTGGGGATGGGAAAGGATCTACAAAGGATAAAATGAACTGTCGTCAGGACTCTGTGGACGGCTTACAAAGGATAAATGAACTGTAGTCAGGACTCTGTGGGAGGCTCTTACAAAAGGAAAAAATGAAACTGTAGTTCAGGACTCTGTGGGAAGTTCTCTTACAAAGGATAAATGAAACTGTAGTTCAGGACTCTGGGGGAAGGCTCTACAAGGATAAATGCAAACTGTAGTTCAGGGGAATCTGGGGAAGGCTCTACAGAAGGATAAAGGCACCGTAGTCAGGACTCTGTGGAAGGCTCTACAAGGAAAAAAGGAACCGTAGTTCAGGACTCTGGAGAAGCTCTACAAAGGATAAATGAAACTGTAGTTCAGGACTCTGGTGGGAAGGAGGGTGGGGGACTCTAAAAGGATAAAGGAACCGTAGTTCCGACTCTGTGGGAAGGCTCTACAAAGGATAAAGGAACCGTAGTTCAGGGGCTCTGTGAGAAGGCTTACAAAGGATAAAGGAAACCGTAGCAGGACTCTGTGGGACGGCTCTACAAAGGATAAAGGAACCGTCGTAAGGGACTCTGTGGGAAGGCTCTACAAAGGATAAAGGAACCGTAGTTCAGGACTCTGTTGAGAAGGCTCCACAAAGGATAAAAGGAACCGTAGTACTAGTTAGGACTCTGTGAAGACGGCTCTACAAGGATCAAGGAAACCGTAGTCAGACTCTGTGGGAAGGCTCGACAATGGATAAAGGACCGTAGTTCAGGAACTCTGTGAAGGGCTCACAAAAGGATAAAGGAAACGTAGTTCAGGACCTTCTGTGCGAAGGCTCTACAAGGATCAAAGGAACGTAGTTCAGGACTCTGTGGAAGGCTCGAACAATGGAAAAGAAAACCGTAGTCAGGACTCTGTGAGAAGGAAAAGGCTCTACAAGGATAAAGGAACCGTTTGTCAGGACCTGTGAGAAGGCTCTACAAAGGATAAATGAACTGTAGTTCAGACTTGCGGGAAGGCCATACAAAGGAAAAGGAAACCGTAGTTAGTTCAGGACCTGTCGGAAGGCTCTACAAAGGATAAAGACCTGTAGTCAGGACTTTGTGGTGGGAAGCCTACAAAGGATAAGGACGAGTTCAGGACTCGGTGAGAAGGCGCTAAAAGATAAGGAACGTATTTCAGGACTCTGTGGGAAGCTTACAAAAGGATAAAGGAAACCGATAGTTCAGGACTCTGTGGGAAGGGGCTAGGACAATGGATAAAGGAACCGTAGTTCAGGACTCTGTGAGAAGGCCTCTACAAAGGATACAGGAACCGTAGTACACGGACTCTGTGAGAAGCTCTACAAAGATAAGGAAACCGTAGTGCTAGTTCAGGACTCTGTGAGAAGGCTCCACAAAGGATAAAGAACCGTAGTTCAGGACTCTGTGGGAAGGCTCTACAAAGATCAATGAACTGTAGTCAGGACGCTGTGGGAAGGCTCTACAAAGGAAATGAACTGTAGTTCAGACCTCTGTGAGAAGGCTTCTAAAAAGCTAAATAACTGTAGTCAGGATTCTCTGTGGGAAGGCTCTACAAAGATAAGGAAACTGTAGTTCAGGACTCTGGGGGAAGGCTCTACAAAGGATTAAAAGGAACCGAGTTCAGGACTCTGTGGGAAGGCTCTACAAAGGATAAAGGAAAGTAGTCAGGACTCTGTGGGAAAATGCTCTACAAGGATTAAAGGAACCGTAGTTCAGGACTCTGTGGAAGGCTCTACAAAGGAGAAGGAACCGTCGTCAGGACTTGTGGGAAGGCTCTACAAAGGATAAATGAAACTGTAGTCAGGATCGTGGGAAGGCTCTCAAGGTAAGGAAACGTAGTTAAGGACTTGTGGGAAAGGCTCTAAAAGAGAAAGAACCGTAGTCAGGACTCTGTGAGAAGGCTCTACAAGGATTAAAGGAACCGTTAGTTGAGGGACTCGTGGGAAGGCTCTCAAAGGATAAAGGAAAAAAGTATTCAGGGACCTGTGAGAAGGCTCCACAAAGGATAAAGGACCGTAGTCAGGGAACCTGATGAGAAGGCTCCACAAAGATAAATGAACTGTAGTTCAGGACTCTGTGGGAAGGCTCTACAAAGGATAAAGGAACCGTAGTACAGGACTCTGTGGGAAGGCTCTACAAAGGATAAAGGGAACTTAGTTCAGGACCCTGTGGGAAGATCTACAAAGGATAAAGTGACACTTTATTTCAGGACGCTGTGGAGAAGGCTCTACAAAGGATAATGGAACTGTAGTTAAGGACTTGTGGGAAGGCTCTACAAAGGATAAATGAACTGGAGTTCAGGACTCTGTGGGAAGCTATACAAAGGATAAATGAACGGGAGTACAGGACTCTGTCGGGAAGGTCTACAAAGGTAAACGAAACTGTAGTTCAGGATTGTGGGAACGGCTCTACAAAGAATAAAGGAAAACCGTAGTTCCAGGACTCTGTGGGAAGGCTTCTACAACGGATAAATGAACTGTAGTTAGGACTCTGTGGAGGCTTACAAAGGAATAAAGAACTTTAGTTAGGACTCTGTGGGGAAGGCTCTACAAAGGATAAAGGAACGTAGTTCAGACTCTGTGGGAAGCTCTCCAAAGGATAAATGAACTGGAGTTCAGGACTCTGTGAGAAGGCTCTACAAAGGATAAATGAACTGTAGTTCAGGACTCTGGGAAAGGCTCTACAAAGGATAAATGAACTGTAGTCAGGACTCTGGGGGAAGGCTCTACAAAGGGATAAACGAACGGTAGTTCAGGACTCTGGGGGAAAGGCTCATTAAAAAGGATAAAGGAAACCGTAGTTCAGACTCTGTGGGAAGGCTCTACAAGGATAAATGGAACTGTAGTTCAGGACCTCTGGGAAGGCTCTACACAAGGATAAATGAACTGTAGTCAGGGGACTTGTGGGAAGGCTCTATAAAGGATAAGGAAAACCGTTAGTTCAGGATCTGTGGGAAGGCTCTACAAAGGATAAATGAACTGTAGTTCAGGACTCTGTGGGAAGCTCTAACCAAAGGATAAAGGAAAATGTTAAGTTCAGGACTATGTGAGAAGGCCCACAAAGGATAAATGAACTGTAGTTCATGACTCTGGTGGGAAGGCTCTAAAAGGATAAAGAACGTAGTTCAGGACTTGTGGGAAGGCTATACAAAAGGATTAAAGGAACCGTAGTGCAGCGACTCTGTGGGAGAGTCTACAAAGGATAAATGAACTTAGTTCAGGGACTTCTGTGGGAAGGCTCTACAAAGGATAAAGAACCGTAGTTCAGGGACTCTGTGGGAAGGCTCTACAAAGGGATAAAGAACCGTAGTTCAGGACTCTGTGAGAATGGCTCACGAAAGGATGATAAAGGAACCGTAGTTCAGGACTCTGTGGAGGCTACAAAGGATAAAGGAACCGTAGTTTTCGAGGACTCTGTGGGAAGGCTCGACAAGGATAAAAACCGTAGTTTCAGGACTCTGGTGGGAAGCTCTACAAAGGATAAAGGAACCGTTAGTTCAGGACTCTGTGGAGAATGGCTCACAAAGGATATGGAAACCGTAGTTCAGGACTCTGTGGGAAGCTCCCCAAAGGTAAAGGAACCGTAGTTCAGGACTCTGTGAGAAGGCTCCACAAGGATAAAGGATGCGTTCAGGACTCTGTGGAGAATGGCCTCCACGGATGGGAAAAAGGAAACTACGTCCGAGTTCGGACTCTGTGGGAAAGGCTCTACAAAGGATAAAGGAACCGTAGTTCAGGACTCTGTGGTAAGGCTCTAACAAAGGATAAAGGAACGTAGTTCCAGGACCTGTGGGAAGGCTCACAAAGGATAAAGGACCGTAGTTTTCAGGACTCGGTGAAGAGGCTCTCACAAAGGATAAAGGAACCGTAGTTCAGGACTCTGTGGGAAGCTCACAAAGATAAGGAACCGTGTTTCAGGACTCTGTTGGGAAGCTCTACAAGGATAAAGGAACCGTAGTTCAGGACTCTGTGGGAAGGGGGCTCTACAATGGATAAAGGAACCGTAGTTCAGGACTCTGTGAAGAAAGTGGCTCTACAAAGGATAAAGGAAACCGTAGTTCAGGGACTCTGTGAGAAGGCTCTACAAAGGATAAAGGACGTACCGGGATTCGGGACTCTGTGGGAGGGCAAGGCTCTACAAAGGATAAAGGGAACCGTAGTTCAGGACTCTGTGGGAAGGCTCTACAAAGGATAAAGGAACCGTAGTTTCAGGACTCGTGAGAAGGCTCACAAAGGATAAAGGAACCGTATTCAGGACTCTGTGAATAAAGGCTCGACAAATGATAAGGAAACGGGTAGTTTTATGACTCTGTGAGAAGGCTCACAAAGGAAATGAAAAGGAACAAGTATTTCAGTTTGGACTCTGTGAGAAGCTCCACAAAGGTTAAAGGAACCGAGTTCAGGACTCTGTGAGAAGGCTCCACAAAGGATAAAAGGAACCGAGTTCAGGACTCTGTGAGAAGGTGGCTCCTTACAAAGGATAAAGGAAGGAACCGTAGTTCATGACTCTGTGAGAAGGCTCTACAAAGGATAAAGGAAACCGTAGTTCATGACCTCTGTTGGGAAGGCTCCACAGGCTAAAGGAACCGTAGTTCAGGCCTCTGTTGAGGCTCTACAAAGGATAAAGGAACCGTAGTTCAGGACTCTGGTTATAAGGCTTCTACAAAGGATAAAGGGGAAAAACCGTAGTTCAGGACTCTGTGAAGGCAAAGGTCCTACAAAGGATAAGGAATAACCGTATCAGGACTCTGGTGAAAGGATGGCCTTCTACAAAGTAAGGTAACCGGTAGTTCAGACTCCTGTGGGAAGGCTTCTACAAAAGGATAAAGGAACCGGTAGTTCAGGAACTCTGTGAGAAGCTCTACAAAGGATAAAAGGACCGGTGTATCAAGGAACCGTAGTTCAGGACTCTGTTAGAAGGCTCCACCAAGTGGATAAAGGAACCGTAGTTCAGGACTCTGTGAGAGGCTCTACAAAGGATAAGGGAAGGAACCGTAGTTCAGGAACTCTGTGGAAAGGCTCACAAAGGATAAAGGAACCGTAGTTCAGGCTCTGTGAGAAGGCTCCCACAAAGAATAAAGGAACCGTAATTTCGGACTCTGGTGAGAAGGCTCCACAAAGGATAAAGGACCGTGTTCGGACATCTGTGAGAAGGCTCTACAAAGTATAAAGGAACGTAGTTCAGGACTCTGGTGAGAAGCTTCCCACAAAGGAATAAAGGACCGTAGTTCGGACTCGTGAGAAGGCTCTCAAAGATAAAGGGAACCGTAGTTCAGGACTCTGTGGGAAGGCTCCACAAGGATAAAGGAAACCGTAGTTCAGGACTCTGTGGGGAAGGCTCTACAAAGATAGGAACGTAGTTCAGGTGTTTCGGACTCTGTCAAGGCTCTACAAAGATAAAGGACCGTAGTTTCAGGACCTCTGTGAGAAGGCTCTACAAAAGGAAAGGACCGTAGTTCAGGACTCTGTGAGAAGGCTCTCCACAAAGAATAAAGGAAAGGACCGTAGTTCATACTCTGTAGAAGGCCTCCACAAAGGGAAAAGGAACCGTAGTTTCAGGACGTAAGGTCAAAGGCGGCTGTGGAGAAGGCTCTACAAAGGAATAGATTTTAAAGGACGGTATCCATATCAGACTCTGAGAAGGCTCTACAAAAGGATAAAGGAACCGTAGTTCAGGACTCCTGTGAGAAGGCTCTACGAGGCAAAGGATAAAGGAACCGTAGTTTCAGGACTCTGTGAGAAGCTCTACAAAGGATAAGGAACCGTAGTTCAGGAACCTCTGTGAGAAGGCTCTACAAAGGATAAAGGCACCGTAGTGTACTCCGTAGAGGTTCCGGCTCTGTGAGAAGGCTCTACAAAGGGATAAAGGACGTAAAGTCGGAATCTGTGAGAAGGCTCCACCAAAGGTAAAGGAACCTAGTTCTCGGACTTCTCTGTGGAGGCCTCGTAAGGCTCAAAAGGATAAGGAACCGTAGTTCAGGACTCTTGTGAGAAGGCTCTCAAAGGATAAAGGAACCGTAGTTCAGGAAACTCTGTGGAAGGCTCCCACAAAGGATAAAGAACCGGATTCAGACTTGTGAGAAGGCTCCACAAAGGATTAAGGAACCGTAGTTTCCGGACTCTGTGGGAAGGCTCTACAAAGGATAAAGGAACCGTATTTCAGGACTCTGTGAAAGGCTCTAACAAAGGATAAATGGAACCGTAGTTCAGGACTCTGTGAGAAGGCCTCTACAAAGGAATAAAGAACCGTAGCTTCAGGACTCTGTGAGAAGGCTTCCACAAGAGGATAAGGAACCGTAGTTCGGACTCTGTGGGAAGGCTCCGGCAAAGGATAAAGGAAACGTAGTTCAGGGACCCTGGTGAGAAGGCCTCTAAACAAAAGGATAAAGGACCGTGTTCAGGACTCTGTGGGAAGTGGCTCTACAAAGGTAAAAGGAACCGTAATTCAGGCTCCTGTGAGAAGGCGGGCTAACCAAAGGATAAAGGAACCGTATTCAGGACTCTGTGAGAAATCTCTACAAAGGATAAGGAACCGTAGTTCAGGACTCTGTGAGAAGGCTCCTTACAAAGGATAAAGAAACCGTATTCAGGCCTCTGTGAGAAGGCTCCACAAAGGATAAAGGACCTTGTTCAGGAACAAACTTTTGTAAGGCTCCCAAAGGGAAAAGGAACCGTAGTCAAAGACCTCCCGTGAGAGGCTCTTACCAAAAGGAAAAGGAACCGTAGTTCGGACTCTGTGAGAATGGCTCTACAAAGGATAAAGGAAAACCGTAGCTTCAGGACTCTGTGAGAAGGCTCTACAAAGGATAAAGGAACGGGTTATTTCAGGACTCTGTAGGAAGGCCTACAAAGGATAAAACCGTAGTTTCAAGGACTCTATAAAGAATCCACAAAGGAAAAGGAACCGTAGTTCAGGACTCTTTGAGAAGGCTCCACAAAGGATAGAACCGTAGGTTCAGGACTCTGTGGAAAGGGGGGGCTCGGACAAAGGATAAAGGAACCGTAGTTCGACTCTGTGGAAGGCTCTACAAAGGATAAAGGAACCGTTGTTCAGACTCTGTGGGAGGCTCTACAAAGGAATAAAGGGGAACCGTAGTTCAGGACTCTGTAGGAAGCGCCACCAAAGGATAAAGGGACCGTAGTTCAGGATTTCTGTGGGGAAGGCTCCTACAAAGGATAAAGGAACCGTAGTTCAGGACTCTGTGGGAAGGCTCTACAAAGGATAAAGGAACCGTAGTTCAGGACTCTGTGGGAAGGCTCTACAAAGGATAAAGGAACCGTAGTTCAGGACTCTGTGAGAAGGCTCTACAAAGGATAAAGGAACCGTATCAGGACATCTGTGAGAAGGGGCTCTACAAAGGATAAACGGAACCGTAGTTCAGGACTCTGTGGGAATGGCTCCACAAAGGATGAAGGAACCGTAGCTTTGGATAAAGGAACCGTAGTTCGACTCGTGGGAAGGCTCGACAAAGGATAAAGGAACGTAGTTCGGACTCTGTGGGAATGGCTCACAAGGATAAAGAAGGGCCGTAGGCGTCAGGACTCTGTGGGTAAGGGCTCTATAAGGATAAAGGAACCGTAGCTTTGGATAACGAACCGTGTTCAGGACTCCTGTGAGAAGGCTATACAAGGTAAAGGAACCGTGGGCGTCTGGACTCTGTGGGAAGGCTGCTAAAAAAGTAGGACGAGCTGGTAAACGAACCGTAGTTCAGGACTCCTGTGGGAGCTCCACAAAAGATGAAGAGTTTAGCTTTGGGATATAAAGGAACCGTAGTTTCAGACTCTGTGGAAGGCTCCACAAAGGATAAAGGAACCGTAGTCAGTCAGGACTCTGTGATGAAGGCTCCACAAAAGATGAAGAACCGTAGCTTTGGATAAGGAACCGTGTTTCAGGACTCTGTGGGAAGGCTCCACAAAGGATAAATGGAACCGTAGTTCAGGACTCTGTGAGAAGGCTCTACAAAGATATGAACTGTAGTTCGGACTCTGTGAGAAGGCTCTACAAAGGATAAGGAACCGTAGTTTCAGGACTCTGTGGGAATGGCTCGACAAAGGATAAGGAACCGTAGTTTCAGGACTCTGTGAGAAGGCTCTACAAAGGATAAAGGAACCGTAGCTTCAGGACTCTGTGGGAAGGCTCCACAAAGGATAAAGGAACCGTAGCTTTGGATAAAGGAACCGTAGTTCAGGACTCTGTGAGAAGGCTCTACAAAGGATAAAGGAACCGTAGTTTCAGGACTCTGTGGGAAGGCTCGACAAATGGATAAAGGAACCGTAGTTTCAGGACTCTGTGCCAGAAGGCTCTACAAAGGATGGGAAGGAACCGTAGCTTCAGGACTCTGTGGGAAGGCTCCACAAAGATAAAGAACCGTAGTTCAGGACTCTGTGAGAGGCTCTACAAAGGATAAAGGAACCGTAGCTTCAGGACTAAATGTGGGAAGGCTCGACAAAGGATATGGAGGAACCTGTAGCTTTGGTAAGGAAATGCAGTCATGGACTCTGTGAGAAGGCTCTACAAAGGATAAAGGAACCGTAGCTTCAGGACTCTGTGGGAAGGCTCTATAAAGGATAAAGGAACCGTAGCTTTGGATAAACGAACCGCAGTTCAGGACTCTGTGGGAAGGCTATACAAAGGTAGGAACGTAGCTTTAGAGTAAGACAAACGAAATTAGGAAAAACAACAAACCACGCAAAAGAAAGCGACGCAAACACTTCAAAACAAATCCTATCGTTGAAGCAAAAGACGCGAAATTCCAAACGTTGGTTACGGAACTCATTTGAAATGAAATCTTGTTTGAAAAAATCATTACGGGTAGTTTTGACATCTCCACACATACACACACACACACACACATTCTCTCTCTCTCTCTCTCTCTCGCCTCTCTCTCTCTCTCTCTCTCTCCGGGATACAGCGGTCCGCTGCTGTGCTCTGCTGCTGCTGCTGCTGCTGCTGCCTGGTCTCTCTCCTTAAAGTTGTAGGACCAGTCCTCTCCTCCGAGCTCTGTCCGTGGGTCGGCGGTTGCGGCAGCCAAGAGACTCTCTCTCTCTCTCTCTCTCTCTCTCTCTCTCTCTCTCTCTAAGAGTCACTGCACAATGCTCCATTCCATAACATAGAAATAAAAGTCCCCTCTAATGAGGCTTCCCGACATCGGCTTCTCTTTCGTACATTGTTCGGTGCGATTCCGATACAGATTTTGGCGTCGGGTTTTTTTACATCCTCGCGGTTACTGGCGATTCCTTCGAGGATTCCAGGAGTTGAGAGCTACTTTTTTTTTTTATTGTTTTCCATGAAATAAATCGTGTGGGGGGGGGGGGGGGAGAGGGAAGGGGACGCTAGGCAAAAATCATTCACCATATATCACAGCTCACTTAAATGCACTCGCGAACTGGTTTGATTGAATGGCACTCCAAGAAATTGTGGACACGTTTGAACAACGCTACTTACAACACAGAGCTAAAAACTTCTTCCTCTTCTGTCGTTTATAGCAGCCACTACACGGACACAAAGACGTCGTAGACTTTCACACGGATCATATATTCATCACTCAATTCGGACTCTGTCAAACACTGCTTGATGAAAAAAGATATAGATTCTTAACTTAATAAAGATCATTTCCACGTTTCGCCTCGCTATGAGAAGAACCAGTGGTTGATGTCACACCCAAGGTATATATCTCCCTTATTCTATATACCTTGGTCACACCCACCGCCGCATCCGATCGGTTACCTGTGGTTGCTGCCACGAAGACATGAATAAAGTAAACTCTCACTACGGATATTACCTCTTTTAAATAAAAAATGCTCTAAGTACTTACGTACGTCTTCAAACGGACGGGTGTCAGAATCACGGACGCTACCCCCAATTACGGCGAACAGCACCCGGGGGCCGAATATTTCGGGGTTTAATTCTTTATCATGTCTATTCGACAATTTTCCCTTCGCCTAACGCACCGGTGTCCCTGGATATTGCAATATTCCCTCCCATATCGATACAGCAAAGTGGTGACAATGTGGGCGTTCCTCCCCAGCGATGCCAAATGCACAAAGGATCCGGTTTCATGTTGGGTTTTCGACAATTTTTTT
Organism: Macrobrachium nipponense; assembly: GCF_015104395.2. NCBI lineage: Eukaryota > Metazoa > Arthropoda > Malacostraca > Decapoda > Palaemonidae > Macrobrachium > Macrobrachium nipponense. The sequence goes on along the minus strand of NC_087203.1, from coordinate 111,366,610 downwards.
TTTCCGGATGCACAATCTTTCGCCGGTCTTCGATTCGGTTCGACGCGCCTTTCCGGTAGAGTTCGTTATATTTGCCCCAGTGCAGGAAGAAAACACTTAAGGAAGCAACTAACGTAGAAACATCATTCGTTAAAACATTTAATTTGCCGTCTTTGAATCTCATAACCCAGCGCCCTTATGCCGGCATGGCAATCGTTACCGTGTTTCTTTATTGGCACATTCACAACAAAACGCCGATGCCTGCAATGAAAATGGTTTGCAAACAAGCAAACAATGATTATTGCCATGTGAATGACCTTCTAAAAATGGGAAAGCACTGTTACTGATGAATCAGGTTTATTGTCACGTTAAGAGAAATGACTAGAACGACTAAGATGTCGAAAACAAAATTAAAAATAAAGTTTCGGTTTTAGATCGTTCATTCAGTGGTTTCAAAATGAGACCGAGAGACCAGAGGGTGAAAATAACACCACAGATCTAATTCTCATCCGAAATCAAGTTTACAGACAAAATAAGTCTTTGAGTGATTGAATCTTATATCACTTACGCTTTGGCGAATAACTTTGGAGATACACGATCACCATAAAACTAGCATTTTCTAGAACACATACCTTGTAAGGACCCAACTCATTTTAAGAACAAGGCGTATATACCTATCTCTCCATCTATATGTATACCTATCTGCCTGTATATTATGCATATAGATTATCTAACTGTATATTATATAATAGCTTACCTGAAGCCTAGGAAGTAACCGTTTATTACAGAAGCATTGTGTTAACAAGTACACCAAATTTCTCTCTCTCTCTCTCTCTCTCTCTCTCTCTCTCTCTCTCTCTCTCTCTCCTCAAGGACTTGCTTACCCTGTACCTACCTTGATCTGAAGCCTGGGAAGTAACCGTTTATAACAGAAGCATTGTGTCAACGGGCACACCAGGTGTACTCTCTCTCTCTCTCTCTCTCTCTCTCTCTCTCTCTCTCCTCAAGGACTTGTTTACCCTCTACCCACTTCTTCATTCCCGTACGACGTCGAAAACATGTGAAATCAATGATCGTCAAGCGAAGAATTCAAGCAACTTCGATGGACGTCACATTTTTTATAGACAGAAAATGAGGCTACAGGAGAATGAGAGAACAGAGCTAATACACCACCAGACAATTACGAAGAGATATAAACTCTCGACTGGCAAGACCACAAGCTATATAATTCCCTCCCGAAGCCAAGAAACACTGACGTGACCAGAGCCGTATTAGAGGTGCATTAAGCACCTAATTTACGATGGCGACGACCTACTTGATTTACAGGGAGAGAGGCAGCCTGCTGGTATTGACCGAACAATTATGATAGCTTTCGTAAACCGCCTTTAGAAAAGTCTTATTAGTTACACGAGCCTAATGGCGTGTTTGTCCGCCCGAGGAAGGGCCGGGTTAGGCATAGGGGATTAGGAGGGTAGGCGGAAACATGACACATCCACCCTTCTCCTACAAACGTGTTTGTCCGCCGCGGTTGGGAATGGACGGGATAGGTAGGGGATCGGGGAGACATAACACATCCACCCTCCTCCTGCATATCTGTTTGTCCGCCGCGGGTGGGAGCTGGGTAGGTAAGTGATTAGGAGGGTAGGGGAGACAAGACACATCCACCCTCCTCCTGCAAACCTGTTTGTCCGCCGAGGGTGGGAACGGGGTAGGTAGAGGATTAGGAGGATAGGGGGAAGACATGACACATCCACCCTCCTCCTGCAAACCTGTTTGGCCGCCGTGGGTGGGAGCTGGGTAGATAAGTGATTAGGAGGGTACGGGAAACATTGACACGTCCACCCTCCTCCTGAAAACCTGTTTGTCCGCGGCGGGTAGAAGCTAGCCTTAGAATTAGCCCTGAGCCAATAGTATTATTGTTAAGGAAAAAGTGCTGCACCAAATAAACCTAGCCCGTATTATTTGTTAAACCTTCATATCTCATTTTCCTTGGTAAAAAAAATATCTCTAATAGCGCCCTGGTAAAAAAAAAAAAAAAAAAAAAAAGTTTCTGGTAACCCAAGGCACCACATATTCTACCAATTCACTACATCTGGTAGATTATGGAATGAGTATATATATATATATATGTATATGTATATATATATATATATATGTATATGTATATATATATATATATATATATATATATATATATATATATATATATATATAATGTAGATCAATTCTTCTGCTAAAACAGGATACGTCTCAAGTATAAAAGGCCCATTCAAAACACTCTGGTTTAATGTTAAGGACTATATTCAGTTACCGAAAATATAATCCTTAGCTTTGAACCAGAGTGTTTTAATGGGCCTTTTATACTATATATTTATATATATATATATATATATATATATATATATATATATATATATATGTGTGTGTGTGTGTGTGTGTGTGTGTGTTTGTGTGTATGTATGTATGTTTGCGCATCCGTACATGTATATGCTACTTGATTTACTGTGTCTTGCAACTGCACTGTAACTATTCTCGCTTTTCCTTCACTAACCTTCTCACTCATAATTGCAAGCTCCACCTGGCAATTCCATCACTCTATCCTTGAATCTAGCCAACTCATCTTGAAACTTATACTATTTTTAATCCACGTACCTTAATTATTATATTGGGAGTTTTCCCTTGCGAAAAAAATAAACGGTCTTAGCTATTCCAATTAAAAGTACTTGCTGTTTTTACTTTCTGCTCTCCCTCCTGCTTCATCCTGGGAATTGATCAGACAGATATCTCCGAAGCCAATCGCTTTCTCACGATTCCATCCATCAACCCATTCTTTCGTCGATTCTTTGCCAATGCAATGTAACAAATTCTACTTCAACCTCCCACCCCTCACCCCCCCCAAACATTTACCTTGAGTGGCAGATATTCTACTTCTGAAACCCCCCCATATTCCCGTCAATTAAAAAGATCTCAAAAGCACATTTCCCGAAGTAATCTACCTTCTCTCGTTCAATTGCGGAAATCCAGAAGATATTCTCTCTCTCTCTATAAATAGAATATAGAATTGCACGCCCCATGCTCCATCCATCTGGAGATGTATTTGTGTGTGTTTGAGTGTGTAAGTTATATTCTTAGAATAATAACAAAATAGCAATTAATATGGCCTACCTTTAATAAGCAATAACCCTAAATGCTCAAAAATCTGTATACAGCGCATATCTAGAAAAGGTTCAGACATGTTCCTCTCACTGAATTCGTCGACGACCTACGATTTTGCAACATAAGCAGACAAAACATGAATGGTAATCCTAATGAGGTCGAAACGGTAGCTAACCGAACTACTTAGAAATATCAAGAATATACTACGTAAAAGATTAGTCGTACAAGAATCAGACACCTTAGATAACTCCATCTTGGCTAATTTGCACCTGTATCGCCGAAGGAGTCCGGTTGATAGCCCTTTGGATATATATACAAATAAATAAAATCAATAAATAATAAAAGAAAATCATAAGAAATGCTTCTGAATTGTCAGGAAAAATATTTTGACGAACACATTTTGTTGATAAATTACCTACCACTATGATCGAGGTATCTTAACATCTGATGAACATTCACGATTAGACATACTGAGAGAGAGAGAGAGAGAGAGAGAGAGAGAGAGAGATGCAAGCTATATACCCAAATCTATTTGTGTGAAAAAATTTAGAACATTAAAACAGAAGAAAAAATCCCACACACACACACACACACACACACACACACACAGAGAGAGAGAGAGAGAGAGAGAGAGAGAGAGAGAGAGAGAGAGAGAGAGAGAGAGTTTTATGCCAAAATCTAACTGCGTACAAAAAATTCAGAAATTCAGAACATTAAGGCTGAAATATCTCACCAACAGAGAGAGAGAGAGAGAAGAGAGAGAGAGAGAGAGATGCAAGCTATATACCCAAATCTATTTGTGTGAAAAAAATTTAGAACATTAAAACAGAAGAAAAAATCCCACACACACACACACACACACACACACACACACACACACAGAGAGAGAGAGCGAGAGAGAGAGAGAGAGAGAGAGAGGAGAGAGAGAGAGAGGGAGAGAGTTTTATGCAAAATCTAACTGCGTACAAAAATTCAGAAATTCGAAACTTAAGGCTGAAATATCTCCACCAGAGAGAGAGAGGAGAGAGAGAGAGAGAGAGAGAGAGAGAGAGAGAGAGAGAGAGAGAATATGAAGACTATATGCCAAAATATGTGTGGAAAATAATTCAGAACATTAACGCTTGAAAAACCCACCATCGGGGAGAGAGAGAGAGAGAGAGAGAGAGAGAGAGAGAGAGAGAGAGAGAGAGAGAGAGAATGAAAGATATTTGCCTAAGTCTAATAGTGAGGGAAAAAAAAAACTTAAAAATCAAACGCCATAATTGTATGGAATTGAAATAACACCGAATGCAATTATCATTACGAGTCAGCGTCCGGAGAGACCAGTAGTAGTTGTGAACACACCACCAATACTTATTGATCCATATTAGAAAGGTTAGTCCTAACGCCCGCAAGATGGCAGATTTCTTTTGTGGAACAGCTGAACGCGGCCGGCCTTTTCCAGCTCTGTGGAACTCCTCGCCTTTAGGTTATTAGCAATATTTCAGGCGCGGAATTAAGAGAGAGTTTTAACACACACGCACACACACATACACATCAATATATATAATATATACCGATTTTTCGAAGCATTACAAGTACACATTGCCATAGTCTGAAATCTTTGTGAAAACACTGACCTTTTACGAAGAACGAAAGAGGGCGGTATAAAAGGTACAGAAAATACTAATGAAAGCTCGTTCACTCCTCAAAAAATAACAATATTTCAAACTTCAAACGAGTTTCTAAAGTATACAAATGGAAAGTTCGCTTTGACAATGAAATCTGGAGACTTTTTTTTTTTTTTATAGAATTTGCAACTCGACAGGCAAAGACGAGACTGGAACTAAACTGTGCATTCATATCACAAGGCAAAACGAAATAGGAAAAGAAATATTTATTTGTTTGAATGAATAAACGATTAAGAATGAGGTCTGAAGCAGGTCCTTAAAATTTCTTAGCTGAACAATGTTATCTGAAAACGAAAATGGTTACACAAAAATTTTAGTTTTACAGTCAACAAACCATGCAGGAAAATTTAAGCAATCATACTTAATAGTTTGGGAACCTAAGAAGAGAATTCTACCATTAAATCTAAAGAAAGTTAAAACTGGATTCAGCACTAAATACGAAAAAAATATTAAACATTAAGGAAAGCACCAGGTGCAAAAAAAAAAAAAAAAAAAAAAAAAAAAAAAAAAAAAAAAAAAAAAAAAACATTGAAAGTAAGTTATGAATCCTTATAATAAAGGCATCCCGATATAACACACTAGATCTGTGGGGAAGAAGAAGAAGAAAAAAAAAACATTTTCAAAGATTGAGAAAAGCACCAGATCCTCTCCCTCTCGCCCCCCCCTACCAAAAAATTGAAAGTTATGAATGCTTATTTCAAAGACGTCCCGATATAACTGACCACGGATCTTGGAAGAAGAGAATTATTGGGGAAAGAAAAGGGGAAAAAATAAATAAAAAAAGCAACACGCTGCTAAAAAATGTAAAAGAAGAGAGCGAGGAGGAAAAAATCCTGAGTAAAAACACTGAAACTCTGGAAGTTGAGGCTCCAGAGATCACGCTAAGACGTGACCTTGTATTTCTTTTTTATTTATTTATTTTTTATTTATTTTTTTTTTGTTCTTTACATTTCTTGTGAGGGGAATAAGGGGAGAAGAAGAAGAAGAAGAAGAAGAAGTGAAGAAGGAGGAGCAGGAGGAGGAGGAGGAGAAAGAGGAGGAGGAAGGAGGAAAGAAAGAGGAGAGGAGGAGGAGAGGGGGAATATAGCCCAGAGGCTGGAAACCGCGATGAGGTTCTGGAAAAAAAAAAAAGGTAATTGGCTTTCCAAAGATGATTCCACTAACAGGGCCTATTGTGCTAGGCCCAGAATGCCATTCGCTACGAGAGAGAGAGAGAGAGAGAGAGAGAGAGAGAGATGAATATCTCGTTATTGATATGCGTCAATTTCAGCCACGGACAAAATTCGAAGTTAACTACTGAAGTAGCCCTGGGAAGGGCAGGTGGAGATGAATTGCAGTGGGGGGAAGGGGGAGGGGATGGGGGGACAAGGGGAGGGGGGAAAAGGGAAGGGGGAAGGGGGGGGCTGTTGTTGCAGCAGAGCTCGCGTGCAGCATAATTACATCACGAAATTAAACTGATTACAAGTATATTGAATCACCATAATGCGCTCTAAATACATATAGGGAAGGAGCGTTATCGTTGGTGGAGTTTCCAGTGGCGTATTTCGTTAATTTTGTTTACACAATAAAGCACAACTAATGTTTATTGAATGCAAACATGGCTTCCATAAAGGGCAATTAAAACTTAATGAGTGACATACAGCACATGAGTGGTATATGCACAGCATCATTCCTATGTTTATTCGTCTATTCATTATACATGGGAATGCAAATATGATATAATCAATAAGGAAATAAATATGCATTACGGCAAATACGGTACTACGCGCGCTTGCTTGCTTGCATGCATTTGCATCAGCTCTAAACGGCAGGTGGGGCTAAACGATTCATAACATCAATTTGCAATAACAACGACTCTCGATGCAACAATGCCGTGGAATTTGCTTCTTCCGAATTCGATGACGTCGTTAGCTTGATTTCTGTACGAGTAAAATATTATGATTATATTTCCCGTCTCTTGTATAAAAGCTCTGGAGATCTATTAACAATTTCTTCTCCCGAGCAGATTGGCTCTCTCCAGAAGTGGCCCCTTCTGATTTTGCAGATGGCACCCCGAGTCTCAAGGGAAGGTTGATATTTTTTATTCATTTATTTACTTTTTATTTTTAGTGCCAGAGGGACTATAAGGTTCTCCTAAGGAAATCTGCAACGTGCAATTGCGCACGTTTCAGAAGAGTTCCGGAAGTTATTTGCTTTTATTCTGATGACGTTTGAAAGGAGCGTATAGATATTTATATGATGGAGTCTGATTTCACTTTTTTATGGCGTTTTAAAGGATGCATGAGAGTTTATATGTAGGATATTGACTACTTTTTTATGGCGTTTTAAAGGAGTACGTAAGAGTTTATATGAAAGAATCTGATTAGACTTTCAAGATGCTTTTTAAATGAGTACATGAGTTTATATGAAAGAATCTGATTAGACTTTCATGATGCTTTTTAAATGAGTACATGAGTTTATATGTAAGAATTCGAGTTGATATTTCTAATGACATATTAAAGGAGTAGATATGATTTCATATATAGTTTTATGACGTTTTATAGGAGCACATACCACTTATTATATAGGAACCTGATTTCATTTTTTAACACTTTTTAAAGGAGCAAACACCACTTATTATACAAGAACCTGACTTGATTTTTTATGACGTCTTAAAGGAGTACATACGCCTTTTAATTATTTTCATTATCGTAACCTGATTTGGAACTTTTTATGACGTTTTAAGAGCAAATAACTTTTATTTCACAGGGAACCTTTTTAATTGGCCTTCTTTTAATACGTTTTTAAAAAGAAGCAAAATAAACT
>NC_087203.1:111339000-111351500 GCF_015104395.2 Macrobrachium nipponense | reverse complement strand
GTCCCTCATCCCCACCATCCCAGCCCCCCCAAGTAAAATATCCTGTAGAAGGGGCAGCCGATGGAGGAAGAAGTCGCCCCATGGGACGCGGCGACTCGAGGAGAGTCTGGGTCAGTGTATAGGGGTGTTGGGTCATAGGTAGAGGAGGAGGAGGAGGAGGAGGAGGAGGAGGAGGTTGAGGTGAGGGGCCCTTGGGAACCAGGATAGAGGGTGGGTGAGGGTGAGAGAGTGAGGGCAGGGCCGAAAGTGAAATTGCTGCGGCAGTGAGAGAGAGAGAGAGAGAAGAGAGAGAGAGAGAGAGAGAGAGAGAGAGAGAGAGGGCAAAATGGCGGGGGCGCGGGAATGGAAAAGCCGAATCAGAAGGCTATAATTCAGCGTATAAATTTTGTTAGTGCTGAAGGTAAACTTGCGGTTGCGGGGCGGGGGCGGGGGTGGGGGGTTTGGAAAGAAGGAAATTCGCGGCATTGAAGCACAATCCAGCTGCGCTACTCAGCGGCCGCATTTGAGGGGAAATCGGATGAAAGTGGGGCGGAATAGCCGGCGAGGGGAAAAATGGGAGAGAAAATCCCTAAGGATGGGAAATCCAATAAGATTACTTTCCGCGCCATTGGCCAAACCATAAAAACAGTAGAGAGAAAGATTTAGCATGATTTTATGGATTATAAATAATGAAGGGATTATTGAAATGAAAGTTTAATGACTAAGAAACTACACGGCGAAAGGAGGAGACGAATGAGAGAGAGAGAGAGAGAGAGAGAGAGAGAGAGAGAGAGAGAGGAAAAGGCATCAGAACGAGGAGGCCTAGAGGAAACGCATATTCGCCCCCCCTCTTCCCCCCGCCCCCCTTCCTCGGTCAGTATTTTCATTTTTTGGTTGCTACAGAAGTCATCAATGCTTGTTTTTTTTTTTTTTTTTTTTTTTTTTTACTTTCATTTCTCTTTTGGAAAACAGCACGGACACCTGATCTCTCTCTCTCTCTCTCTCTCTCTCTCTCTTTTCTTTTTTACCGCCATTACGAATTTTTATTTTATTATTACATTTTTTTTTTACCGCGATTACGAATTTTGATAACTTCCGCTCTCCCCCGCCCCTCACACACCCCCTTCCCAAATATTCCTCGAGATTATGAGTGGGCAAATATCATGATGATTTTTTTTCCCTCTCTCTCTCTCTCTCTTCTCTCTTTTTTTCTCTCTCCCCTCTCTCTCTCTCTCTCTCTCTCTCTCTTAAAAAGGGTAACTTTTCTACACATGGGAATGGGGGGGCGATTTGCATATCCAGCACATTCAATTTTCTTTTCATATTCGTGCAGGTTTTCTCGGGGTCTCAACGGCTGGGACGGTTAGACTAAAGAGATACCGAAAACGACTTGAGAATAAGCAATGAGATTCCACCAAGAGATACACCCCCACCCCTCCCCCAACCCCCTACCTAAACCCAAGAGCCACACCCCACCCACCTCCTCGAACCTTCCTACTTCCTTTCGACTTCCCTATCCATCCGCAAGCCTTCCTTCCTTCCTTCCTTTATATGCCTTCGTTTTTTTCCTTTTATTTTAGTCTCTGCTATAGTTCCTTTCTTCCTTCATTCCATTTTTTCCCTTTTTTTTAGTCTCTGCCAGTTCCTTCTTCTTTTTCTTCCTTCCTTCCTTTATATGCCTTCCTTTTCTTTCTTTTTTTTAAGCCTCTGCCAGTTCCTTCCTTTCTTTCTTCCTCCCTTTATATGCCTTCCTTTTTTTCTTTTTTTTTTTTTTTTTTTTAGTCTCTGCCAGTTTCTTCCTTTCTTCCTTCCTTCCTTTTTTTTAGCCTCTGCAAGTTCCTTCCTTTCTTCCTTTTACTTCTTTATTCCTGTAACGCAGGAAAAAATAAAACTGTTTCTATTCCTACTGACGCAGCTGCTGCTGCTGCTGCTGGTCCAAATTCTCAAATTCTCAAAGCGAGGAAATGGTTGCTAAAAACTATCATTTTGTCTATCTGAAGAACAAGCCATTCTTCCTCTAATAACAGTGATTAAAGACAGTTATAAAAGAAAACTAAAACAAAGACGGGGAAAACTGAAGAAACGTTCTCCAATTTCTTCTCCCAATGATTAAAGATTTTTTTTTTTTCATTTTTTTTTTTTTTTTAACTTCCTCATCAAAGTTTCCCCAGCATCGTGGCGACTCCGATGGGATGTATAATTAAAAGTAACACTGATGACTGCGCTGTTGTGTGGGCCTGGGTGTGGGGATTGGGTTAGGTAGTTCCTTTTGGAGGGTGTTTGGGGAGATGGGATGGGGGGTGGGGGGTTACCAGCCCAGAGGGGTATTATGGTGGATGACTTGAAAAATGGCCGACGGATGAAATGAATACATAAAAGAAAGGACACCCGACGGCCATAGTAGGAAGACGACCCATGAGAGGAACTAACCAATGAGGAGGAGGGGTAGGGGGAGGAGGAGGAGGAGGAGGAGGAGGAGGAGGAGGAAAGAGGGGAAGAAGAGGTGACGACGGGCGAGCAGGAGTAGGGTCAGTAATACATTTGATAAAACTTGAGAAGACACGAGTTCAAGGGCAAAAGACTTCAAGGAGAGAGAGAGAGAGAGAGAGAGAGAGAGAGAGAGAGGTGAGGGCAAGGGCGGCCGGTCCGAAGGTTCTGTCTGTCTAGTTAGGCGCTAAGTAACACTAGGCAATACGCAATGGAAGGACGAGACCTTTGGTTTTGTCTCAAACAGAATGAAAGGCGAGCTATCTATTTCAAGCCCTCTAGCGAATTCAATGGCTCCAGAGATCAATTAGACAGACAATAGGAAACATGACTCTTCATCTATCTGACGACGACTTTATTTTACAAGTATTGGATGCAAAATGTTAACACGAGAAATTGAAACTATTGAAACTGAATCTGACTCGTGTTATCGAAGGTTCGTAAAGGATATTTATGCAATTAGCGTTACACTATCAAGTTGCAATTTACTACTGTACAATTGCACAAGGAAGCTACAAGAGTTATGTGTTTAGATAGCGACTTCAAACGCTTCTTTTCGAGGTAACGGTATTTTGTTACAGCAATAACATCAGAAATATAAGTAAGCTTGGATTCTTTTTGGATTGTTAATTCAGATCGCTGTATCTGTCAAGATCATTTAAATAATATAAAAAAAAACATTTTATAGCAAATGAGGAAAGAAGGATTACGAAGACTGAATCGATGGGTATGAAAAAAAGGAAGAATCTTTATCAAAACTTAAAGTTTATGGCTACCTTTCGAGAGAATAATGACGCAATTATTGACACCATAATGCATTATTCTCTGTTTTGAAAATAATTTTAATGCATTCCTTTTTTTTTGAAAAATAATTTGAAAGGGACAAAAATGTAAAAAAAGAAAAAAAATCTTTATTAAAACTTACAGTTTATGGCTCTCTTTCGAGAGAATAATGACGCAATTATGGGCACCTTAGGGCATTATTCCGTTTTAAAGATAATTTTAATGGATTCCCTTTTTTAAAAGTAATTTTAAAGCGAAAAAAATAATAAAATAAAAAAAAAAGTGTTCCAGCCTCGCCAAGGTTGAGCCGTTCATAAGACGACTACAGCCTTTAATCACATTTCCATAAATTTCCGGGGCTTTTAATAATTCCTCATATATTATGGATAGCGCAGCAGCCTCCTCCTGCTCCTGCTTCTGCTCCTGCTGCTACTGCTGGCAAGCCATTGTGTCTTCTAATCCGGGGCGGCTTGCTGCGGGGGGCGCCCTCCAAAGCCCTCTCAGAAGTATGGAAATCTCCCTATATACAATGGTATTACCGGAATCATGTAATGTATGAATATATACCTTCCCCAACACCATCATCTCCACCACCCACCCTCACCCTCTCTCTCTCTCTCTCTCTCTCTCTCTCTCTCTCTCTCTCTCTCTAAGTCGAGTTGATGCGCTCGTCTTGTAAAGCAGCGCTGGCAATACATACAAGACACGGAGCTAGATAACGCTACACGCAAATGACCGCTCCGTCGAAATTCTCATCCTATCAACGGCGCCCCCCCCTTCCTCCCCCCTCCAGCCCCCCACCCCCGGTATATCTTCTTAATGGAATATTGGGGGATGAAGGCAAACTCATCTCTTGCGTCTGTCCTAAATCTTACTGCGAGGGATCGAGCGAGAGGATAAGAGGCTGTAGAGGCATCTTCGTAAATCATCTATAAATACCGAAGCATACCTTTCCGGGTGGGAAATATTCCCCCCCCCCCCCTTAATTACTATAGCCCTGCGTGCAGCTGCTGCTGCCGTTGCAGCGGTAGCTTTGGCGTCCTTAGGTTAGATGCAAAAGGATGCAGCGGATATCCTGATGATGATGATGATGATAATAATACACAGACATATGAATCCAGGAAACCAGAGAGAGAGAGACACACACAGAGAGATAAATCCAGAGAGAGAGAGAGAGAGAGAGAGAGAGAGAGAGAGAGAGAGAGAGAGAGAGAAATTAATTTAGAAACAGAGAGAGATAGATAAAATTAAATCCAGAAAAACAGAGAGAGAGAGATAAATAAATCCAGCCAGAGAAAGAGAGAGGATGAGAGAGAGAGAGAGAGAGATCCCTAAACAGAGAGAGAGAGAGAGAGAGAGAGAGAGAGAGAGAAAACCGAGAGAGGTAGAGAGATAATCCAGAGTGAGAGATCCAGAAACAGAGAGAGAGTGAGGAGAGAGAGAAGAGAGAGAGATTAGAGAGGAAGAAGAGAGAGAGAGAGAGAGAGAGACAGAGAGCAGAGAGAAAGAAAGGAGCCCTTTCAGATGAAACCTACAACAACTTTTTGTGAATTCTGAATTGTGAAAAAAAAATTACACATAGAATAGGGGTAACCTGATGATAACAGACACAGATTAATCCATGAGAACAGAGGAGAGAGAGAGAGAGAGAGAGAGAGAGAGAAGCCCTTTCACGCTGACACCTAAAACATTCTTTTTATACCCTAAATTGAAGAAATCAACAAATACGTCATAGTGATGATACACTAGAGATAAATATAAGAAGAGAGAGAGAGAGAGAGAGAGAGAGAGAGAGAGAGAGAGAGAGAGAGAGAGAGAGAGAGAAATTCGTTTGCTGAAACCGGCAAATATTTATCGTATAACCTAAACTGTCAAAAACAACTAAAACGAGATAGACAAAATAAAACAAGAGGGAATAAGAATAAGAAGAAGAAGAAGGATGAAACTCATGAGAATAACAGAATAACGTAATGAGCAAAAAAAAGGGGGGGGGGTGGGGGGGTGTTCCTGGGCTGAAATGAAAATAATGAAGCTCCCGACTGAAAATGAATGGTAAATATACTTGGGCGAAGAGAAGAGACAGAGAGAGAGAGAGAGAGAGAGAGAGAGAGAGAGAGAGAATGTATATAAAAACCTTTCATTCGATAACTTTGAACCACTCACCATTCTATAACAGAGATACAACAGAGGTCATGTTAAGTACAAAACTGTTCAATCAAATCAAAAGTCGTGGACCTGCTCTACATTTTGGCAGAGAGAGAGAGAGAGAGAGAGAGAGAGAGAGAGAGAGAGAGAGAGAGAGAGAGGGTTGAAGGATGGGAATCTACAAGATATAAATATGTTAATAAAGACGTCATGGAAGGGGGGAAAGAGTACCTTGCAAAAACATGGCCGACGAAGCGACGAGGAATATAATAAAACAAGGGGACAAATGAGGGAAGGGTTAATAATGATAATAATAATAATAAGAAGAAGGGGATGAAATAAGCAGCGGCGGCGGACTCACGATCAACAAGAGGAAGAGAGGAAGCAAGGAAGGAAGGGATGGAAACCACCTTTGGCAGACGGCGTCCAGAGTTCGCGGATAAATCAGGTAATTAATGAGTTGCGGGGGATTGCAAACGCGCGCAAAACAAAAGACACCGACATTGCAAATCATCCCTTCATGATCTCCCTGAATGAGATGGAATGAGAGGGGAGACGTATCGGTTGTTAATAAGGGCGGAGGACGAGACCAAATGGCGAGACGAAATGGGGCTAAGAGAAGTTCATTCAATGAAGAACATGGAATCCCAGGCAACCAGGAGATGTGTTCCGTGGATGAGGGATGCAGGGGTCGAGCGTTCATCTCATAAGGATGCTTTTCAGGAGTCCTGCGTTTAAGGTAGTGGCGACAGCGGCAGTAACGGTTGTAGGATCAATGTTTATATCAGTAAAGGCTGTAGGATTCTTGTTTATATCAGCAACGGCTGTAAGATTAATATTTATACTAATAAGGTTATAGGGTTAATGTTTATATGAGTAAGGGTAGGATTCTTGTTTATATCAGTAAAGGCTGTAGGATTCTTGTTTATATCAGCAACGGTTGTGGGATTCATGTTTAGAGTAGTAAAGGTTGTAGGATAAAGGTTTATAGCAGTAACGGTTGTAGGGTATATCAGTAACGGTTGTATGGTTAATATTTATATCAGTATCGGTTGTATGGTTAATATTTATATCAGTAAGGGTTGTAGTATTAATGATAATATAATTAACGGTTGTATGATTAATGTTTACATCAGTAAAGGTTGTATGATTAATGTTTACATCAGTAAAGGTTGTAGGATTAATGTTTATATCAGTAACGGTTATAAGGTATATCAGTAACGGTTGTATGGTTAATATTTATATCAGTAACGGTTGTAGGATTAGTGTTTATATCAGTAACGGTTTTAGGATTAATGTTTACATCAGTAACGGTTGCAGGATCAATGTTTATTATCATTATTAACAATTTAATATAGAAGAGTAAATATGTGTTTCATATTCTATATTTCTTGAAAAACCATAACACTTATCACCGCCACAAACGGAAGTAGGAGCTGCTTTTTTTTGCTTACTAATTTTCAGACCTCAAAAAGTCAGGCACGAAATTTCGAACAATATTCGGAGTGGTGGGCACAGGTTAAAGTAGAAAGGATTAATTTTTGAATAATTCCGAGGGCAAAATGTTTCGAAAAGTTAGCAGTGAATTCCAGCGATATTTGGCAGAAGGGCGAGATATAGACAAAGCCCCATTCTCCCGGCATTTTGGAGAATACTGCACCGTGATGAATCGTGAGGGTATTGGGTGAATACCCTATGGATGCAAATGAAGATACCCCCTCAAATATATGTGGAAATTTTCTCTCCACAATAAAAGAAGATACCTTCCACTGCGCGTGGAAATTAAACATCAACAATGTCGAAAGTCATTCGTGGAATGAAATACTGACAATTCCATTGATATTCGTAATACTGATTAATAATAAATTCTGAAAGTCCCCTAATCTGGCAAAAGAATCTTTTATTACAGATTCTGAAAGTCCACTAAACTGGCAAAGGAGTCTTTTATTAGAGAGCTGGATGGGCAAATACGAAAAAGAGAAATGGCAAAAAAACACCAAAAAATACAAAACGCAAATAGAATTATTACATAAATTAAGATATAGAGACACAAGCCAATGTAAAAAAGAGAATGTAAAGCAATGGTGCCAGGCTCTGTCAAGTCATAGAACAGTTTCTGTTCATCTAATGAGCGTCGCTGTCAATTTCAATATCATGACAATAGCAGTTGGCCTTGTTACACTGTTTTTCAAATCACGGAAATATCCCAAGAGGAGGAAAACGCCTAGAAATTAGAAGAGAAATGGAAAATTCTCGTTTGTAAAGAAGAATTGAAAATACGAAAATGGAGAGAGAGAGAGAGAGAGAGAGAGAGAGAGAGAGAGAGAGAGAGAGAGAATTACAAGGAGTCACAAGGATTAGGATATCTCAAAGATTTGTTAGTTTATCCGAGGAGACATCGTGCGGTCACTTATCTGCAGGAGAGCAGGAACGCTATAGTTAAATAAATAATTATGCCATTTTTAGCCATGGAGAGAGAGAGAGAGAGAGAGAGAGAAACACGGCCATTTTCTTTTTCAAATGAGTTCCCTAATGACACAACACAACAACCGTCCTTCCTTCTGTGTTCCTGAGTAATGAAGACATCCGCGAAACCCCCTATATCTCATTGGACATGATGACCATCCTGGCTATTGTAGCAACTTAATCACTACCTCTATACCCCTTCATTAACCGGACGAAGCGCTGAGATTCTTTATCATGGGCGAACCCCACCCCTCTCGCCCCCCCTTCCCCCCCCCTTCTCTCTCTCTCTCTCTCTCTCTCTCTCTCTCTCTCTCTCTCTCTCTGGGAACATTCAGTTGCTACAAGAGGAAAGGATCACACCTTGTCAAAACTGGATTCATTCATCGACGAATGAATAAATCCAAATATTAGTAAGTCAAATTTGTGAAAGGAAAAGGTATAGAATTTGTTACATTCAAAGCATTAATAACGAAAATCATAGCATTTTTTGTTTGTTTGTATGGTGTTTTTACGTTGCATGGAACCAGCCGTTATTCAGCAACGGGACCAAAGGCTTTACGTGACTTCCGAACCACGTCGAGAGTGAACTTCTGTCACCAGAAATACACATCTCTCGCACCTCAATGGAATGCCCAAGAATCAAACTCGCGGCCACCGCGGTGTTACGCCAACACCATACCGACCACGCAACTTGGGCTCTCATGGCATTTTAAAACAATTAGGAATAGAAAAGGAAAGTAGTACTGATTTCATGGAGAATGGCAATGATTTAAGAGAGAGAGAGAGAGAGAGAGAGAGAGAGAAAGAGTTACAAGGGTTAGGATGTCTCTAGAGAGAGAGAATGCCCAGCCATCTAAAGCACAAGTTGATGGCAATGAGAGTGGAGAGAGAGAGAGAGAGAGAGAGAGAGAGAGAGAGAGATAGAGAGAGTTACAAGGATTAGGATTTCTCAAAGACTTATTATAGTCCATCCGAGAAGACATCTTGTGCTCACCTATCTCTTGAGAGAGAGAGAGAGAGAGAGAGAGAGAGAGAAGAAGAAGAAGCTCCCAAAGCGCCATTAACGGCCAGGGAAACGAAAATACCGGGCAGTAATTATGGAAGAGGAGTCAGCCCTTGGAGGCCCATTTGCCAACACCAAGATGGCTGAAAGCTACTCACTTACATTGGTGCTGATTAAGGGAAGTGGTTCGCAGCCAGCCGATAGGTGTCCCAGGGCCCATTCTTTATGTCTGCTAATTTCCCCCTCCCCCTCCCCCCCCCCCTTCTCCGAGTGGATTACATCCGGTTAATGCTGGCGAGAGCTCATCTCATCTCATCTCGTCCTCTATATATGCTTTTGTTGAATCCTTAAGAAGCAGCCCCCTAGCCCCCCAACCCCGCCTCGGCCCCACAAACACACCCCCCCCCCCCAAAAAAAAAAAAAAAAAAAAAAAAAACTTTCAATATTCTTCAAGTGCGGTCAAATTAAAAGGGGGTTACGTGGGACTAAGTGAGGAGGAGGAGGAGGATTGGGGCCGGGCGGGTTGGGGAGGGGGGGGGGAATAATTTTAATGAATCACATGCCAAGGGGATTAAGACGTCATCCTAAATAGCATGAAACTTTGCCTTGTGGGTAATGATATAATACAGAATGTAAAATAAAATTAAGGCCGAAGGCCAAACGTTGGTACCCATAGGGTCATTCAGTGCCAAAACTGAGTAAAAAAAGATTTTAAAGGTGTAACAGGAGGAAAACCTCTCAATTGCAAGGAGAGGGTTGAGGAGAGAAAAATTTAAGAAAGCGAATATGAACGGAGGTACATTAAAAGGGATGGAAGCGGTTGCAGCTAGGGGCCGAAGGTACGCTGCAAAGAACCTGAAGTGCCTACAGTGCACCGCGTGAGGTGTACTGGTTGTGCTACCACCCTACAGAGTTTTGGGTAATGATAAAAACGTGAAGAAATAAAAATTTTTAGTTCCTAGACTTTCTTTCAGTTCCTAAACTTCGAACTGTCTTTTATAAGGCTCTTTTTACTTGGAATAGCCATCTATAAAGCTTTTTTTTTTTTTTTTTTTTTTTACTTAGAGCAGTTTTTTAGAAAGCTTTTTTCACTTGGCATAGTCTATTATAACGCTTTTTTTCTTGGAATAGTCTTATGAAGCTTTTTTTACTTGGAATAGTCTTTTATAAAAAATTTTTTATTTGGAACAGTTTTTAAGAAAGCTTTTTTTCCTTGGAATAGTCTTTTATAAAGCTTATTTTTACTTGGAATAGTCTTTTAGAAAGTTTTTTTTTTACTTGGAATAGTCTTTTATAAAGGTTTACAGTTTACCAAGTCCTAATTTGGTTTGCTGTCATTAAGATTAAAAAAAAACCGGTAAGGGTCAATGCATCTAAACTGAAAACCTCTACAGGGATTCCTACGGAATCTTCTTTAGGAACCACACGTCATTCCAGTCTTCATACTGTTTTGAAAGAACACGAGCCACAAGAAACCGTCAATTATTTTTATCAAATCTACTTTACGAACTACGAAGATCAGCTACGAGAAGAACGGTAACAACTGAATCACTAACTTAAAAAATAAATAAATAAAATAAAATAAACAATGAAAAATGAATAAAATATCCTTCACTGAAAAGCGAAGTATAACCTTACTACTTCTAAGATCGGGCTCCTTCGCACTAAGGAGTTTGTACGCAAACATCGCTGGAGTCATTATGTTAATAAGAAATAAACGAAGAAAAGTTCATTCACCAAATACTAATGATTTGTTCATCAATTGATAATAGCTCATAAAATACATTTATGTAACCTGGTGGAGTAGCGTTTTTGAAACCTCACGGGGCAGTATGCAAAAAAAAAAAATTAGAAAAATTATAGCCTACTACAGCAACTGCTAATAATAATAATAATAATAATAATAATAATAATAATAATAATAATAATAATAATAATAAAATAATAATAGTATCATTATTATTATTATTATTATTATTATTATTATTATTACTATTATTATTATTAATAATATTATTATTATAATAATAATAAATAATAATAATAATAATAATAATAATAATAATAATATAATAATATTTCTAATAATAATCATAAAAATAATAATAATAATAATAGTTTTAATATTATTATTACTATTATTATTATATTATTATTATTATTATTATTATTATTATTATTATTATTATTATTATATTAACAAGATAACCGTAAAATACAAATAAAAAATACATCTTGTTATAAATGGTCTCCACAATCGCGATCCCAAACTTCCGCATTAACTTTACTGAAAAGAAAACTAAAAGTGAGAGAGAGAGAGAGAGAGAGAGAGAGAGAGAGAGAGAGAGAGAGAGAGACCCAGCCAGCCAACTGAACTGTCGTAACATCAAAACAAACAAAACTCCTCGTAAACCAACAAGAAATAATAGGCCGAAGGTGAACTCTTTTGTACGGTCTGACGTCTACGAAACCTCCTACTTGACAACGGTGATGAGGGGTAATCAGTTTCTAAAAGAGAGAGAGAGAGAGAGACTCCGGAGGACGTCGGTACACTTAGTCTAAGACATCAGGTATCAGAAAACCTCCCCGAAAAAAAATAAAGAGGTAATTACACCCCATGCCCATAGCTTCTTTCTCCTTCCCTACACGACGGAGGTAAAGGTAGTAAGTAGTTTCTCGATCTCTGGCACGTATGCCCCTTCGGTTGAAGGGCAGCGCTGAATGGGGGCCCTTCCAGGAAATGTCGAAATGCTAAAGACATAATGATTTAACTAGCGTTTCCTTTCTTTCTCTCTCTCTCTCTCTCTCTCTCTCTCTCTCTCTCTCTCTCTAGAGGTGCCTTACACTGAGGGACCTGGGGCAACCCGAACGAGCTGTAAGGTAAGGTAATGTAAGGTAAGGTCTCTCTGTCTCTCTGTCTCTCTCTCTCTCTCTCTCTCTCTCTCTCTAGCCTTTATGTAGTAGTCAATGCACTCAAATCCGAACAACTTCAGGGGATAATGCCGTCACTGTACTTCGCGTGGTGCACTGTAGGCATTACTAAAGGCGCTTGCAGCGTTCCTTCGACCCCTAGCTGCAACCAACTTATAAGCCTTTTATTTTAGCTTCATTCTCGCTTCCTTTCTTCAATCTTGCTGTTTAAACTCTCTAACTATTACTTCTTGGTGGAAATCATAAATCAACAATGATCCAAATCCTCCTGATATATCACGATCATATCTTAAATGTTTTGTTCTGATTTCCGGCTGTTCAAACTAAACAAAGATCTTTGATTTTCATATGAACAGTTTTAATCATAATCGAGAGAAGTTCCTAAAAAGATGGTAATTAAATGACAATTAAATCTGAGTAACCTAAGGAGACACTGGATAATAGAAGTGGTTAGATTCAGGCTTAGTAGGGAAGGCTGGAAAACAGAAGCACTCGATTATGAAGCTGGGTATCTTTTCTGAACACCAGATGAGTAAACAAAATATACATACAATAATTTATTTTGTAAATAAAAAAATAATGTTAAAATATGAAGCCTCATTTCTTCTTCTTAAAAAAAAAAAAACTAAAATATGAAGCCTCATTTCCTCCTCTTCTTCTTCCAAAAAAAAAAATATATGCTAAAATATGAAGCCTTTCTCTTCTT
>NC_087203.1:111291500-111321500 GCF_015104395.2 Macrobrachium nipponense | reverse complement strand
AAAACCCAGACTAAAAAAGTAACCAGATAAAATACCCCTATGTCCTCTTACGAGATACACGTGTGTGTTTTGTGGTTCCTTTTTCTCAAAATATTCATCCATCATAGACATCGCTGGTCACATTGGAATGAGAGAAAGAGAGAGAGAGAGAGAGAGAGAGAGAGAGAGAGAGAGAGAGAGAGAGAGAGGAGGAGGAACCCGCTGGACCGCACTCCAAATGAGGCCATTACATCTGAAATGATTTGACAAAAACATACGACGAGGAAAAGCCTCGCAGGGGTTTAAAATGAAAATCCCCTCGCCTATATTATAATTTCGCCGGACGGCGGCCTCCGAAAAAGAAATATTCCGACGGGGGTCTCCCGCTGTCCATTCGGAAGCTGCAACTTCGGCTGTAATGCCGTCCAGAGGCATAATTAATGCCAGGGGTCCCTTCTCGTCCTCTCTCAATGCCCTGCTCTCGCTCGCTCGCTCGCTCGCTCGCCTCCGAAGCGAGATAAATTTTCGTTTGGAATGACACCGCGCTGGGTATATTAAAACATGAGGGCAGACAAGGATGCCAGGGGTGGGGGGTCGGGGGGCGCTGCTCCCGACTCCGCCGCCTCCTCTCTTCAAAAACGGCCCCCCCCCCAACCCCCGGCTTTTAAACATTTGTTAATACTGAGCCGGGTTTTATGACGTGAGGCCATCGCGCGATCGTATAATTGCAGTTCCAGGAGGCCCGTCCAACTAAAGTTAATGCGGATGCATATTCATTAACCGGCGCCCGGAGAACGTATACGGACGTACGGACGCGCGGATCCGTCGCGTAAAAAAAAAAGAAGAAGACTACCGCCGAGCGATTCATTAATGGCAATTCGAAATAATTAGGTGGGGGGAGAAAAAAAAAGGCAGGTTCCATAATTCATTCGGGTAAAACGTGATGCCTCTCGTAAAATCTGACCAAGTATGGCCGCAGCTTTACTAGAGTAAGGATAACCCGCTTTTACATTTACAAACAAATGAATTTGTGGCCGGGAAAAATGTACATATATATACACATCTCGCGCGCACTTGGTTCGATAACCGTCGGTGAGCGAATATTCGTTCTGCATTATCTATTTCCAACCCGACTACCTGAAACCTCTGTCGAATCCACAAATGTTGCCTTTTATGAAAAGGTTTCAGGTTTTAATTCTTTTTTTAGCGGGGGACTCATGTACTGCTAACACCTGGAGCCACCTTCCCTATATAGGGAGAGAGATACGTGGAGAAGCTTGCACACGCGCGCGCAAACATACACAAATACACACACACACATATCTATATTGTTACAGATTACGTTTATTAGCGAAAACATTCAGAAAACTGAAACACCATTATAATAAATGCTAGACTTCTCTGGAATAAATTCAGAAGACTTGAGATTAGGAAAAATTTCCTCTCAGGAAACTTTTGGCATTTTACCAGAGTGCCATTGTCTGTAACGATGGTGATCTCAAGAAGTTTCTGATCTTCAGGGAAAGGAGGAGGAGGAGGAGGAGGAGGAGGAGGAGGAAGACAAAAATTTCCCAAGGTTATTTCCCGGATGGCCCAAAAAAAGAAACCAATTACACGTGAATACATTTAAAGTTACTCTAACATGATACTTGTTAAATCCCTTAACACCAAGTTACTTTTTAATCTGGTTTTCTCTATGAGCGCAATATAAAAAAATACGTCATTCCGAAAGTTCGTCGCTAAGAAGCTATAATGAGAAAATCATAGTGACCGCACTATGGTTTCCTGTTCCTACATCAAGACTTCAAACAAGGGATTATGACAGTAACGTAACACACACACATATTCCTGCCCCCTGCAACAAGCTGAAGGAATATTTAAGCAAACGGCATTAGGAGAGAACCATCACTTCATTCTGCTTCCAGAGATAAAGTGCAATAAAAATAAAATTATTTCCTTCATAATTCATCAAAAGGTCAATAAACATTCACCGCAATGACTGAAGATTTCCTCTGCTTTCAGACAATGGCTAACTCGGTTACGTTAAAAAGTAAGAAATTCAAACAACTTCAGCTTACACAAAGCTTATACCAAGAGCTTTGAGCTATAGCACAATCTACACATCATATAACTTTGTAGGATATAAGCGTATATTTAAGGACGTGATCTAATAATTCACATCACTTATGCATTACTTTGCAACGCTTATGCATTACTTTGCAACGCTATCAGCTCAAGCTATCAACCACATCTGGTTGCAAGCATCTGTCAGGTAGAATCATGATATCAAAACATTAATCATAGCATTAAAAATATTTAGCCTGAAGCTCCAAATTCGTTGTATGAGTCACCGACATCATCCTGTGTGTGTCTTTCTGAATGTCAGAATGTCTGTGTGCTACACACGAGAAGAAGAGGCTTAATAGGTTAATAAGCGGCATATTCTCAACAAAGGGGGCTAAATATTACGGCATTATTTGCCAACCAGTAAAATTCTTTGAAACAAATAAAGTAAATTAATTTACTCTTTTAAAAGACTTGGAGTAAAATGGATTCTCCACCTCCTCAACTACCTCCCTCTCCTTCTCCTCTTCATCCCCCTTCGCCCATTTTCCTTTCCTCACTCCCTCCCTCTCTCCCTCCCCACCCTCTCTCTTTCAAATCGTCTTTAGCTGCAGCGAGATGACCAGCCTAAGCTACCATAAAACATTACCTCGAGAATGTTCGCATTGAATCTAACATTCGCGGCTTCTCTGCTACTTAGTTAAGTGAAACTTACGGCGGCAATTGAACCAAGTTGCAGAGAGCAAAGCTGGCATGTGTGCAAGCACTTTTGCATTTCATGGCACTTGAACATGGAAATCTCGACCTATCCCCACACCCTGGGCTCCCGTGTCACCCCCAACTCCCCTTCACCCCAGACCCCAAGGGGGGTGTTCTGTACCACATGCAACAGGGTAGTAGGTATACTAGTTCTCTGCTCGCATTCATTTCGGTACTGATTTTGATAATGGTGACGGTGATAAATTATTATTATTATTTTGATGGCAGTGATCACCCAGGTATCGAATCAGTAGTTGTCATAGACAGTGCCAGTAATTTTTTTTATAAGTCGTAATATACTACTTGGCGATCATGACTACGCTCAAAATAAATTTTCACTCGTTCCATCGCGGAATTTATACGACTACAGTTGCTTTTCACTTATAAAGTCTTTCACTTTATACGCATACATCCGCACACACTCACACACAAACACACAGGCATTCACTTTATACACACCTCACACACGCACACACACACACACACACACACATTATTTAAATATAATATACATAATATATATACATATACACAAATATCTATACAATATAATATATATATATATATATATATATATATAGAATATATATATATATATATATATATATAAATATATATATATATATATATACACCGCTGGTATTCCAATTAGCTACGTTGGGTCTGGTCTCTGCCTGGCTGGGTGATCACAATGAGATAACAGAACGGCATCAGTGCTAAGTACTTTAAATATCTTTGAGGTAGGGCATGGTACAACGTCCCTGTCCAACCACAGCCCCCACCCCCCCTCCCAACCCCACACAAAAAAAAGAAAAAGAAAAAAAGGCCAACACTTTTTGCAGTTATTTTCACTATGGGATAACGGCGTGCCCTATGGTGAATGTACAAATGAATAAATGTATGTAACTATTTTCATTCGTTTCTGTTTGAAATTAATAAATAAAAAAATGATTGATATATAAACAGTATTAAAGAAATCTTCATGTAGAAGCAATCTTATGCCCACATTAAAAAGCATCTCATCTGATTTAATGAAATAGAACCTAGGGAGTTTTTTTTTTTTTTTTTATCTCAAAATAAACGGTAAAAATTGACAGTTAAAACCTGAAACGAGAGGCGCAAATGAAATGCCTATCAAAAATAAGTCTCTCTTTGAAAGCGGCCGACTCAACGAACAGCCACCCCCAACCCCCGCTAACCCACCCCGCCTAATGGCGGAAGAACTTCTTTGAAGTCGAAAGCATCCATGCGCTCATTAGAATAATGATAACGAGAGCTTTACGTAAAAAAAAAAAAAAAAAAAAAAGCGGAACACTTCACGACGATTACAATCGCAACAAATGGCTTTAGCTGTAGTTTTACGACTCCAACTGCGTCATTTGGACGTCTGCAATGAACAGATGGTTTCGGGCAGGTTAATGACCATCTGTCGGTCACCTGCTGCCAACGATCGAGTTTTCTTAGGCCCCCTATCGGCCTACTGCTAAATGAAGGTGGCATCCACTTTCATGAGAGATGAATTAAAGGTGTTATAATGAGCAATCAATTTAATTGAACTGAATACAGAATCTAAGCCAAAGGCTAAGCATTGGGACTTATGAGGTCATTAAGCGTTGAAACGGAAACTGAAAGTAGCCAAGCACTGGGACCTACGAGGTCATTTCAGCGCTGGAACGGAAACTGTAAGTAGCCAAGCACTGGGATCTATGAGGTCAAATCAGCGCTGAGACGGAAACTGACAGTAGCCAAGCACTGGGACCTATTAGGTCATTCAAGCGCTTAAATGGAAATTAAGAGTAAAAGGTTTGAAAGGTGTAACATGGAGGAAAACCTCAAAGCAGTTGCACTAGAATTAATTGTGAGGAGAGGGTGGACAGTAAGATGGAAGAAAGAGACTATGAAAGGAGGTACAGTAAAAGGAACGAAAGGGGTTGCACAGCTAGGGGCCGAAAGCACGCTTGCAATGAACCTTAAATAATGCCTACAGTGCGCCGCGTGAGGTTGAGTGATCAAGGAAATGTGAAACTTTTCTCAGTCCCTAAAAATTCACAAAAATATTTCAGAACTAAGAACATAAAATCATTATGTTAACTGTTCTTATTAGAGCAAGTAAGGATACGGGAACCTCTTCTCAATCCCTGATCCTTTGCATTTCAAATTCCCTCACCAAAACATTCACAGAATCATTTTATTTCAGGAATAAAACGGAAAGCGATCATGTCAATATATTTCCGAATTCCGAATTAAAAACAAATTAATATTTCCATTCTCGAACTTTTCACCTTCGCCGACTGATAGATGGGCAGAGGCTCTCTTGATGGTGGATGGAGGGGAGAACCCGGCCACCCAACTCCATCGTTCTAGCCCATGGGGGGGCGAGAGAGACGGGGGCCAACACGCCCTCCACCCCAGAAATGATGATCCCCAAAAAGCCTTCCCAATAACTCCCGAGTTCGTTATAGCAGAAGCCACCCGTATCCTTCTATTCCCAACAATAACCATCCAATCCTCAGTCGCAAAAATAAAGAACAATTAAACCTTGAAAGATAAAAAAAAATAAAAAAAAATCGGCAGTGGAAAAATTCCGTAGGGGCCCATAAAAAAAAAGAAAGAAAAAAAAAAAAGGGATGGCCCCTCTCCGCATTCACCCACTCATTACAAACACCAAACATACTGTAGCCATATATCGAATAATAAACAGATTAATTCCGGCAAATGACGACATTAACAGGCATATCAGGGCCGTGTGTATGCACATGGCAACAGAGGGGGAGAAATTATGTAGTGCGCGGCCGAGTGTGTAGTTTGTAGTTCTGCACTGCCCAATTTCGAGAACGCATTTCTACGGAAATTGTCGGCCATTAAAACTTTGTAAATTATCCACCCGAATGAACCTGCCTCCAGCCATTTCAACTAAAAGCGAACTGTTCAGATATGAGGCTCAAACTTCACCATCAAATGCCCGATGATTTCGCACGCAAGGAAAAGAGCGATGGTGATGCTGCTGATGCCTTCGTCTGTTTGTATGTATATATATATTATAGATATATATAATATATCTGATAATATATAATATATTAATATATATATATTATAATTATATAATAATTATATATCTGATCTATATATATATATTATATATATAAATATAATTATATATAAATATAATATTTTATTATATATATATTTAATTATATAGTATAGAACTATATATATATATATTATAATATATATAGATAAATATATATCTATATATATAATATATATATAATATATATATATATATATATATCTTTTATTTTATATATATTATTAATATATATATATATATAAATATATATATATACTATAATAATATATATATAGTATATATAGATATATATATATATAATATATACACACACACACATATATATATACATACCTACATACACACACAATACAAATAAAGGGTTTTTTGCCACGAAGGGAGAAAATGAAAAAACATACTATACATACATACATAATATATATATATATAATATATAGATATATATATATATATATATATATATATATAGATATCCACATACATCGTGCAAAAAATATATATAGAATTCCTCTTCTCTCTCTCTCTCTCTCTCGTCTCTCTCTCTCTCGCTCCTATATATATATATATATATATATATATATAAATATATATAATATATATATATATATATAATATATATATATATATATATATATATATATAAACTTATCACTTACATGCACATCACATGCAGTCAGATATGCCCACCCACTAAGCAAGAGAGAGAGAGAGAGAGAGAGAGAGAGAGAGAGAGAGAGAGAGAGATAATGAATATTCATCTTAAGCTGGACAGTTTTATCGTTGCTTGTTAGAGAAATTCTTGAAACGTGCCCGACATCGCAAGAATAATAACATGCCCAAGGAGGGATCGCACTGACCACTTCTAATTGGTCAGGGCATCATCACACCGACGTCCAAGACTGGCTTTCGTCCGTTTCAAAAATGATGTGGCATCACATCAGGAACATCACACAACTCATAAACAAGTAAAAAAAAAAATGCACCGAAGTTTCTTTTTCGGCGCAATCGAGTTTTCTGTGCAGCGTATATCATCAAGGACATCGGGTATCTTTAGTCATAACAAATGCCTAATACATGAGATGCTGCTAATGTTTAATTTTTTATTTATATATATATATATTTTTTTTTGAGAGAGAGATTGTGTTCAACTGGTACCAACCTTGCAAAAAAAAAAAAAAAAAAATTTGCATCTTCGGTCATAACAAAAGGGTAATACGAGATACTGCTACTGTTTATATTTTGTTTATGAAAGAGGACAGAGTTCAACATTGCAAAAAAGACTATTCTGTATCTCTAAGTCGTAACAAAAGCCTAATTCATGAGACGATGTTGTTTATTTTTACTTTTTTTTTTTTTTTTT
The DNA here is from genome assembly GCF_015104395.2 of Macrobrachium nipponense. NCBI lineage: Eukaryota > Metazoa > Arthropoda > Malacostraca > Decapoda > Palaemonidae > Macrobrachium > Macrobrachium nipponense. Next base: position 111,314,247 of record NC_087203.1, on the reverse strand, counting down.
GAGAGAGAGAGAGAGAGAACAGCATAACTCGTATCCAACCATGATTTAATTACGGGAAGAATTTAACAAAAGGAATGCACGCATTGCTGTACACTGAAATCCTAGAATCTTTACACAGCACAAACAGCAACAGCACATGCAGCAACAACAGCACAAACAGCAACAGCAACATGCAGCAACAGCACATTGATCAAAGGACCCCAGAAACCAGACTTCTGTTGTGAAAGATAACACACTTCATATGCTTATAAATATGTAATACTTTTTACCAGACTCACGCATTTTATAAACATTTGCTACATGGCGTTGATATCAAGGGCGGGAAATACACCTCTTGGAACAAAGACAAATGAAACATTGGACAAACATAAAGAAAAAAATAGTATCCAAACGATGCTGTTGAAGTATGACAGTAATTCTGGTAGGTAAATTTTAAGCACAATTATATCAACAGCGAGTGTCCACTTACCTATCATTCATGTAAGCGTTGGCTTTCTTCCCTCTAAGAGGGATATCATGAAATTTTATACGTTCATTTCTTATTCGAATCCTTATTCTGTTTGGTTGTACGCTCATTTCCTTTTTGTAATATCCTTAACGACTCAATTAATGTTAGTAATTTATTTATATATCCTTTTTAAGTTCCACTCCTGGATTCAGGGTATATCAAAAACCCTCTTTTTTTAAAATAAAACTAATTTCTTATCTGAATCAGTATCCGCTATGTACTTGAATATCCCACCTCACGAAATATCCATAACGGCTTGATTTAACGCATTCATAATATTCTTCAACCATTTCGAATTCCACTCCTGGATTCGGTTTATAATATATATATAAAAAAAACTAAATTTTCTTTCAGTTCATTTCTTATTTGCATCTTCATTCTGCTTGGCTGTCCGTTAATTTCCCACCTCAAGAAATGTCCGTAATGTCCCCAGTTAATATATCCATACATCCTTCAACTTTTTGAATTCCATTCCTCTCTCTCTCTCTCTCTCTCTCTCTCTCTCTCTCTCTCTCTCTCTCTCTCTCTCTCTCTCTCTCTCTCTCAACCTCCTCTTCCTCCTTTTCTTTTTCTTCTTCTTAAGAGGGACCCTCTCTCTCTCTCTCTCTCTCTCTCTCTCTCTCTCTCTCTCTCTCTCTCTCTTTTTTGAAAGGGGAGCAACTTGTTTGCCTACCCCAGTGAATTTGCGTTCGAGTTCTGGATTATAGAAGCCGCACTCTCCATGAAATATAGACAGACATACGTACACACACACACAAAACAAAAGTCGAAAAAAAGAGAGGTTTTCGTTTTGATAACAAGCCAAACATTTTCTCGCCATAAAATATCGGGATCTGTACACATAGCTAACGTTTCGAAGGGGGGTCCAAATGGAAACAGAATAAAAAAATAAAAAAATAAAAAAACAAGGTATAGTTAACGTTATATGGAATTCACAGTATGGAAAAAATAAAGAGAACAAAAAGACAAAAGTCATTCATACAAAAACGTAAAAAAAAAAAGTTCTTGATCAAATTAATAAAACAATATCGATAATACTGGTAATAACATTGGCCCTACGATCCATAGGTTAAAAATCAGCATGGATAAAAAAAAAAGTTGTTTCACGAAATTAATGAAACAATATATATAATACTGGCAATAAAACTACCCTAACGATCAATAGGTTAAAAAATAATACAGCATGGGTAAAGAAAAAAAAGGTTCTTCATGAAATTAATAAAACAATATCGATAATACTGGTAATAACATTAACCTTAAGATCAATGGGTTAGAAAATAATACAGTATGGATAATAAAAGGAAAAAAAAAGGTTCTTCATCAAAATAATAAAACAGTATCGATAATACTGGTAAAAACATTGGCCTTACGATCAAGAGAAAAAAAAAACAGCATGGATGACGCAGTGGGTGGTTGAGTGTCTGTCAATGACAGACAGACGGAAGGACAGACGCTGACGGAATATTAACCCCATGGCCATCAGTTTCGGGAGTAAGAAAGCAGGAGGCCAGCAACCCCATCTTTAGTATTCAGGAGGCTGTCCAACAAAAGGGGTTGACGCCATTCGACGGTACTCCTCCCCCTACGGGGAAAAGGTGATTGTAAGATATAACTTACGGCCAAAAGGCTGACCTCTGTCAAAAGGTCTATAGGCTTGACCTCTATGAAGAGTCAGGTGCGGATCGCCTTCAAAACCTAATTAATGGGTCAACTGATATAGGTCCTTCATAGGAAGGACAGGACGTTAAGCAATGTTTTGTTGAGATAAAATATGCAGTATTCCAGCCATGCTACAAATAACCCCATCTAGATCTCTTTTCTCTGTATTTCTTATTATTTCCTGTTACTTCTTTCAAAGACGAATAGCATAATATTCTTCGGAAGTTTGAATTGCAAAGTCAATGGACGCTGTAGGCTTGTTCCATTTGAATAAGGGATTATCTTGTGAATAATAATAATAATAATAATAATAATAATAATAATAATAATAATAATAATAATAATGATGAAGAAAGTATCACTCACTGATTTCGCATACCATGGGACACCAGAGTTGAAAAGAGAAAGAAAGGAAGAATGGATAAGTATCAAGACCTGAAAATAGAAATAAGAATGATATGGGATATGCCAGTGGAAATTGTACCCATAATCAAAGGAACTTTAGGCACGATCCCAAGATCCCTGAAAAGGAATCTAGAAAACTAGAGGCTGAAGTAGCTCCAGGACTCATTGCAGAAGAGTGTGATCCTAGAAACGAGCACATAGTAAGAAAAGTGATGGACTCCTAAGGAGGCAGGATGCAACCCGGAACCCCACACTATAAATACCACCCAGTCGAATTGGAAGACTGTGATAGACAAAAAAAAGATAATTAGTAATAATAATATTTTATTAAAAGTAATTGCCATTCCAGCAGCGTTTACGCTTATATAGATTCTTCTCTGCCGTTAACGTTGCTGAAGTGGCCATTACTTTTAATAAAGTATCTTTAAGAAGAAGGGTCTGCTTCCTAAGTACTCAAATAAAAATAATAATAATGTTTCTTATTATGTAGATGATAACCCAAGCCCTATTCATGGCACGGACAGAGCCCCATAAAGAATTGTAATTCAAGCTTCCAAAGAATATGGCGTTCATTTGAAAGAAGCAATAGAAGGTAATAATAATAATAAATAATAATAAATAATAATAAATAATAAATAATAAAATTAATAATAATAATTAATAATAAATAATAAACTAAGAAGTAGCTCCAGGACTCATGCAGAACAGTGTTGCTCCTTAGAAAACAGCACACACAGTGAGGAAAGTGTTGAACTCCTAAGGAGGCAGGATGCAACCCGAACCCCAAACTATCAATACCACCCAGTCGGAAAGGATGACTGTGATAACCAAAAAAACAAAAACAATATATATATATATATATATATATATATATATATATATATATATATATATATATATAATAATAATAATAATAATAATAATAATAATAATAATAACAATAATAATAATAATAAAAATAATAATATTTTGCATTATATAGATGATAAGCCCTATTCACATGGAACAAGCCCACCATAGGGGCCGTAGACTTGAAATTCAAGCTTGCAAAGAATATGGTGTTCATTAGAAAGTAGTAATAGAAGGTAATGAGAAATGGGAAATAATCATAAGAATAATAATAATAATAATAATCAATAAATAATAATAACATAATCATAATAATAATAATCATAATAATAATAATAATAATAATAATAATAAATTAAAGTATATCTTAGTTTAACCAGACCACTGAGCTGATTAACCGCTCTCCTAGTGCTGGCCCGAAAGATTAGCTAGGAACCAATCGGTTACTTAGAACGGGACCTACAGCTTATTGTGGGATCCGTACCACATTATATAGAGAAATCTATTTATAGTCACCAGAAATGAATTCCTCTTGTTCCGCATTAATAATAATAATAATAATAATAATAATAATAATAATAATAATAATCAATAATAATAATAATAATATAATAATAATAATAATAATGGACGCACTGGTTCTCTGGCAATGGAAAATATTCCTTGAAGTTTCCGTGAGATGATCATTCGTTGGTGAATAGTTTTCCTTGTAAGCATTTACAAAATGGTCTCCAGGGAGTAAACAACTCCCCATGAGATATCCCGGAGATTCTTACTCAATCGATATGACAAATATAAGAGTATTCATGGGGCCGGGGGAGGGTGGGGAGGAGATAGTGACCTCGAAACGAAAGTAATAATAGTGAGAACGCAACAAAGATTTTTTTTTTTTTTTTTTTTTTTTTTTACATTCAAATTACAATAGTAGACAGCGTCGAACGAACTCTTGGGCTCCAATACCCCCTCGGTTCAAGAGTAATTTTCCGATTACGCGGAGTATCCCCACAAAGAGAGAGAGAGAGAGAGAGAGAGAGAGAGAGAGAGAGAGAGAGAGAATCATCTTCCTCTGCCACCGTGGGGCCCTCCCCATCTCCTCCTTCTCTCCCACTACCCCGCCCCTAACCACCCCCTCCCACTGGTGGAACGGAATGGCTCCAAATCACCTCGTGGGGCTCCAATCCTTTTAATATCATGACCCCATTATCCCGCCAGGCCCGGTGCCGATTCCCGGGACTTTTTTACATCCAAATGGCACGAAACACACCTACAAACTTTGAGCATTTTGTAAACAGTCGGCGATTAGAATACAAATAGGAGGGGCAAAATTTGATCACATTATCGGGGCGCTACGGTTATTGGGTTCATTAGCATCCATAATGGCTTGCAACAAACATTGCACTTGCAAAGCTGCTGACACTATCCGGGCTTAAGCGAGAGCTGCGAGGAAGCAAAAGGAGGGGGGGGGGGGGGGGGGGGGGGGGTGGCAGGCACGGAGTAAGGGAGCTTTTGGGGTAGGGGGGGGGGGGGGGTTCCTAACGACTATGTAGATTGGGGTTAGATGCTGAGGGAAAGAGAGAGGCCATCACTGCTCTCCCATCTACATCCTCCCAACAGCACTGCAAGTTTTAAATATCCTTCATCAGCGTCCTACCTCTCCTCTGCAAAGCGTCCTCCTCCTCCTATTCATCCTCTTCCTCAGTTTCCGAAAGGATTTCCTTCTCTGCTGCTGCTGCTGCTGTGTATTGCACTTCGTTAGCTGATGCTCTTCCACTAAGGTCCTCCTCCACAACTCTGGTAGGGACTAAACTCAGTCTTCGAAGCGCGGGACGACGATGCCGAAGGTAGTGACCGCAGACTGCCTTTGAGATGCGCCATTTGCTGGGAAATGATTTTCGTGGCGAAAGATACTGTAAATTTGAAGCTACCGAAACTAAGCTGCACAGGGCTTCACGTCCTGTGATAACTAATTTAAGATATAAACTTCAAGCTACCAACACTAAGCTGCACAGGACTTCACGTCCTGTGATAATTTATCAAAAAAAATAATTTTAAAAATTAATTTTAGTGCTTCTAAACGACCAAACACAACAGTCATCTAGTTAAATATTCAGGTACTAGGGGCTGACATTCAGTCTAGCTGGCATTACTGGTATCCCTGTATACGTCAAACTGTAGCTCTTATCTCTGTAATTTATCTTTTTTCACGAGAAGAGCTGTTTGCTCTACAGAACAGAAAGTTGTATGGATGTGCTATTATATAATCGGTAAAACTACTGACGAAGGTTTCAGGGTTTTCAAATGTTGGAGGGCCAAGGTAGATTACGTTTCAAATAGCCTTTGAAGAATAGCTTTATTTTCAATCAATATATATTTGCTTTTTAATACCATGAACTGCATAGCTCTCCCGATGTGTTTTTTTAGGTCTATACTTAACCTCGTCATACATACATCACAAATAACCAACAAAGAATCGATCTCAAAATATGCACAAGAAAGGATATCATTTGCATCCTCAACTCCTGGGTTACTCGTTGTATCCGTCATGCATGCATCACAAAACAGAGAATTGATCTCAAGATATATATCTATACACACACAAAAAGGATATCATTTGCGTCCTCAACTCCTGGGTTACTCTTGCATCCGTCACGCCCAGGACCCCCGAAAAAAGACGTCGACAAAGCCCCTGCTTCAAAAAAAAAAAAAAAAAAAAAAAAAAAAAAAAAAAAAAGCGAAGCGGACGCGAGGACCGGTTCCTCAAAACGCCTTTTAAAAAGGTCAGTGGTTCACAGTGGCGGGACCAATGATCCTTGAACTACACAGAAGCATTCAGTCAATCATGGCGATGTTAGCAAACGAGGATTTAAGTAACCATCATCGTTTTCTTCATCGTCCCAAGCGGCGTGTGACGCGTGTAAATTGTCAATCGATGAATCAATAGTCTGCCATTCTTACTTCCTCTGTAGCACCGTATTCTTTGGAAGCTTGAATTTCAAGTCAGTGGCCCCTGTGGTGATGATGGGCTTGTTCCATATGAATAGGGATCATCTTCTGAATAAAAATAATAATCATTCCGAATCGCTGAACCGGTATCGAGCAAATTTATAAGGCGGGATGCACCGCGAATTGTTGACAAGGAAGGACGTGTTGTCTCAAAGGTCAAATATTCAAGAAGCTTCTTCTTCTTCTTCAATTAAGAGAATTTATAACATTACCTTCTGGGCGAAGTCATGGGAACCTCAGCGGACACTCCATATCTGTCTGACTCCTGTTCGAAGGATGATGGAAATTCATTATTCTCTCTGGGTTGCTTTTGTCGCAGCCTAACGAATTCTTCGTCCCTTCATTGCCTGTCATTCGGAAACGTATTGCATGGTGGCCCCCTGTGTATTATCAAAACCATTATTGGTTGAAAGGGTTAGAGTAACTACCTGATATATGACGTTCTTCTGTTTTATTGATGTGGGTGTATTTGGCTAAGCTCCCTGATGACTTCCAATGTCGTGGATATGAATACTTGCACTAAATGTGTGGGGTGGGGTGGGGTGGGGTGGGGGTGGGGGGGGAGAGGGGGGCGGTTCTCGTCGCCTTCAAAGAGTGAAATTTGATTGTCAATTATTAAGAAGCTTGTTCTGACTGTCAACAAACAAAACTACTTCTGCAACGCTATACCTGTCTTGATTTTTGGTCCTTTCTATGTTTTTGTTTGTTATTTAGTTCTTGGTACCTCTCCTGTTTATTAAATATTGATTTTCTTTTATACTTTAACCTGTACATTTCTTACTTTTGAGTCTCTTTAACCTTTTTATAAACTATAGTTGTATTTTTCGGCTTTGAACATGAGACTGCGCCCTCGAAACGTCAGCTTTTATGATAATCAGACAAATAGTTCATGACGTCTCCTAAATGCCCCCTCTGTATATATATATAGATATATATATATATATATATATATATATATATATAGTATATATATATATATATATATATATATATATATATATATTATGTATATATATATTATATATATATATATATATATATATATATATATATATATATAATGTATGTGTGTAGATAAATAGGTAGATCGATATATAGATAGACAATCTTGTCATAAACTGTCAAAACCAGGTTCAAGGAGGACAAATACGCCCATCTCCATAAAACAGAGGAACGTCGTATATCAGGTAGTTAGTCTAACCCTTTCAAGCAATGATGGCTTTGTTAATACACAGGGGGGCACCACGCAATAAGTTTCTAAATGACAGGCAATGAAGGGGACTTTGAATTCGTTAGGTTGCGACGAAGCAACCCAGAGAATGGAGAATGTCCATCATCCTTCGAGTAAGAGTGAAGACAGATATGGACAGTCCTATTTGGTTCCCATGACTCTGCAATGGGATAATGTTGTCAATTTCCTTAATTTATATTATATGTATAAAAGTTTATATACGTATGTATGTGCAATCAACAAAACGATCACTTTATGTCTTCGATTTCTTCATGTTATTTGGATACACTTGTCGTTATTTAGCCTAAGATCCAATGTAAAAATCGGATGAAGAAATCCCTACGCTGTGAGCGAAGCTAAGTTTATACATAATACATATAGCGTATATATACATATATACATATATATATGTTATGCATGTATATAATGTTTAAAATAATACAAACCCTTATAGGAGTTTTAATAAATTACATGTTATATATTATTATATTACAAATAATTATAATATTATAATAAGATAATATCTATATATATATATATTTATTTATTTATTTAGTTTCGATCTTCACTTTTCGAAATCGTGTACAGAGAGAGAGAGAGAGAAGAGAAGAGAGGAGGAGGGGGGTTTGGGGTATTATTTTTTTTTTTTTTCTCTGTCCCTCATCAAAACTTCACCGATACAAATGAGCTTTACAGAGCATTCGTAGAATAAAACTCCTCCGCCGTAAATTTCGAATATCCAATCTTATCCGGACACCATAAAAAAAAAAAAAAAAAAAAAAACTGAAACATACCAGAAAATACACCTTAGCTTCAACAACCCCTACCCGAAAACCCACTTCCCCTGAACAAGGATCGGAGGGGGTGAGGAAGAGGGGTTAGGTGAGGAGGGTGTAGGGGAAGGGGTTGGGGGGTTCACGGAGGAGTGGATAATAACTTCTATTTTTTTCTTGTCAAGAAAATAAAAAGACATGGGAGGGGAAGTGTTAGGGTGTAGGGGAAGGGGGTTGGGGGGTTCACGGAGGAGGAGATAATAACTTCTATTTTTTTTCTTGTCAAGAAAAATAAAAAGACAAGGGGGAGGGAAGTGTTAGGGGGTGTTAGGAGGGAAGGGGGTGTTGGGTAGGGGGAAGGGGGCAGGGGAGCGGGAGGAGTTTTACGAAGGAAGGATAATAACTTCCCTTTTTTTTTACTTGTCAAAAATAAAAAGACAAGGATGGAGGCAAGGTGTTGGGGAAAGGGAGGGGTTGTTCAGGGGAAGGGGGGGGGGGCACGCACACACACACACACACATACCCCAGCGCCGAAAACTTCTAAAACTCGGTAACCAACTCGCTCCTAAATCTCGAAAATAAAGTGTTTTGTCTAAAGTTCTTAATTGAACCGGAGGATTTTTGGATCCCCTCAATCTACAAGTCTGAAACGTATAAATATTCCCGAATTTTTGGCCATGGCAGATTACATTGGCAATGCAAATATCTTCTTCTTCTTCCTCCTCCTCTTCCTCTTCCCTTGATGACCGAGAGAGAGAGAGAGAGAGAGAGAGAGAGAGAGAGAGAGAGAGAGAGAGAGGCAAATGATGTTTTTTAAAAGATTTAATATTCCATTTTGTATCTTTATCAGAGACCTTACCTTACCTTACAGACCTTACAGTTCGTTCGGGTTGCCCCAGGTCCCTCAGTGTGAGGCACCTCTAATGTCTACCAGAGAGTTGCTAGTACATCTTCCGGTATATTTTGCATCTTCCAATCTTGGATGGTCTGGGATGCAGTTTAGATATTTGTCGAGCTTATTCTTAAACACATCTACGCTCACTCCTGATATATTCCTCAGATGAGCTGGCAACGCATTGAATAGACGCTGCATTATCGATGCTGGTGCGTTGTGGATTAATGTCCTGTGTGCTTTCCTTATTTTTCCTGGTATTGTTTTGGGCACTATTAATCTACCTCTGCTTGCTCTTTCTGATATTTTTAGTTCCATGATATTTTCTGTTAATTCCCTTTCTATCTGTTTCCATGCCTGAATTATCATGTAGCGTTCTCTTCTCCTTCTAGACTATATAATTTTAAGGATTGTAGTCTTTCCCAATAGTCAAGGTCCTTAACTTCTTCTATTCTAGCTGTAAAGGACCTTTGTACACTCTCTATTTGTGCAATAATCCTTTTGATAGTGTACCATATCATATTGCAATATTCAATGGACTACGAACATATGTTTTATAAAGCATAATCATGTGTTCAGCTTTCTTGTTTTGAAGTGCCGTAACAACATTCCCATTTTTTGCTTTACATTTTGCCAAAGAATTGCTATTTGATCATTGCATAACATGTTCCTATTCATCATCACACCAAGGTCTTTAACTGCTTCCTTATTGTGATTGTCTATTATTAGGTCCCCTATATGCATATAGCTTTCCTTCTCTGTCTCCATAATTTATTGATTCAAATTTATCAGAGTTAAATACCATCCTATTTTCCTCTGCCCAATCATATACTTTGTTAAGGTCTCTTTGTAGAGCGTTCCTATCTTCATCACAAGTAATTTCTCTACTTATTCTTGTGTCATCCCCCGCGAAACTACTCACTACCGAATCCTTAACATTACTGTCTATGTCTTCAATCATAATAACAAACAGTATTGCAGCTAACACCGTACCTTGTGGCACACCGGATCTTACCTTGGTTTCATCCGATTTCTCATCGTTTGCAATAACTATCTGTTTTCTGTTGTGTAAAAAATTCTTTTAACCATCTTCCTACTTTATCTACGATATTGTGTTTTCTAATTTTCTTTGCTAATATATTATGGTCTACTTTGTCAAAAGCTTTTGCAAAGTCTAGATAAACCACATCTGTTTCATTTCCCCGCTTTTCATATTTTTGAATATGTTCTCACGGTGGACTAACAGTTGGGTTTGTGTACTTTTTCCGGGTACGAAACCGTGTTGTCCTATATTAAACAAAAAAAATTATTTTTATTAAATGTTTCATAATATTTTTCTTCATTACCCTTTCATACACTTTCATAATATGTGATGTTAGACTCACAGGCCTATAATTATTTGCCTCTAGTCTTGATCCACTTTTGAAAGTAGGGGTGATGATTATGCTAATAATTTGTGCTCATCATGAATCTTGCCTGTATCTACACTTTGTCAATAATATTGCAAGTGGCTTGCGATAGAATGAACTACTTTCTTTAACAAAATAGCAGGGATTCCATCAGGCCCTGCAGCAGCTCCATTTTTAATTTCATTAATTGCCTGCACAATATCAGCTCATTAATTTCTATGTCAGCTAAATATTCGCTATTTTCGTCCCTTACTTCATATTCATTATCTTCATTATCTATTCTAGGGGTGAATTCTCTCTTATATCGTTCTGCCAGTATGTTGCATATTTCCTTTTTTCATTCGTTAATCTCCCTTCAATTCTCAGAGGGCCTATTTCTATTCTTCTTTTATTCATCTTCTTCGCATATGAGTATAATAGTTTGGGGTTTTGCTTGATATTTAATAGGGTTTTTCTTCCAAGTCCCGTTTTTCATTTTCTTTTGATTGTATATAATCTTTTGTCTGCATTTTCTATCTTACTTTTTAGTTCTATAACTTTCCATGCATTTTTTCTTTTGCAAGACCTTTTTTCCACTTTCTGATTTTCTGGAACAAGATCCTTCTGTCTCTTGGTATGCATGAATGATGTTTACTTTTTCTTCTTCGGTATATATTTATCCACTATTTTCTCTAATATTTTATATAATATCTCCGTATTTACCCTTATGTCATCACTTACGAAATGTTATCCCAATCTTTGTTTAATTCTTCATTTATTTCTGACCATTTTATATTTTTACTGTAGAAGTTTGTATTTTCCATATCCTTCCCATTTTTTCATTTCTTGCTTATCTCTGTTTTCACTTGCTTTGGAATGAACTGTTAATTCTATGACATTATGGTCTGAAATACTCGCATTATAAACTATTATTTCTTAACATAATTCATCTCGTTCACAAATACTAGGTCTAAAGTATTTTCCTTTCTTGTTGGCAGGTGATTTATTTGTTGAATGTTGTATTCTAGTAGCATATCTAATAGCTTTTCGAATTGCCTCTTATCTTCTGCACTACTATTACTCTCTTTTTTATATGTATAAGTACAACCACAATCTCCTATTCGTTTCCCTTTTCCATTCCTACGAAAAGGGAAAGTTTTGGAAAAGTTCCCCCCCCCCAAACCCCAAAAATAGGGAAGAAATAAGTCCCATCCCCCTTGTGATTTTTGTTTTCCCTACATATATCATCCAATTTTTCAATTATTACGTCAAACTCTTTAGTATTAGGAGGTCTATATATTACTATGTTCATTAATTTTTCAGATTCAAATTCTACCGCTATTAGTTCACATTCTGAGTTACTATATTTCTCATATATTTTTTCCTTGTTTTTTGTCTTTCCATATATTGCGGTTCCCCCTTGATTCCTATTTTTTCTATCTGATCTATAAGTTTGGAACCCTTTTATTTGATCATCATTCCCGTCTCTTGGGAATACCAGGTTTTCACTTATATTCATATATCTATTTTCTTTTCATTTTGGGTTAGTTCTTCTAAGTACTCTATTTTTCTTTTTGAGTTACTCGTAACTAAACCCTGCGCATTCATCACTATGATGGTTTGCGTGTTTTCTCCTTCATTTAATATTGGTAGTAATAAGGATTTTTCCATCCCTCTCTTTCTGTTCTGGTATGTTGTTCTTTTTTTCATTTCCAGAAATTCTGACATTAAAAAATCCAACTTTTCCATAATAGTTTGATCTTCCTTCATCATAATTATTCATTTTGTGGTCTGAATCTGCAATTTTCTCCGTTTCTGCAATATCCTCTTGCAAAATAAATACAGTTATTATCCCTTGAGTAGAATTTTGGAGCTGATGCTTTGAAATTTTTTGCTGACATCTCTGCATATCTCATTGGTGGTTTGCGCTTTTCTCTTTTACCTGATATTCTTGATTTCTCTCTTTATTTGTTTCTTTCTTATTTTGGATTTTATTACTTGGTTGGTTATTTATTTGATTATGATTCATGGCTACAGGGTGCATATTTGCATTTTTGTCGAAACTTACATCCTTTTCCTTCTTTTAGGTTTTTGCATATTTTTGGATGCAGATCTCTGCAATCATCCCCATATCCATCTAGGTATGCACATTTACCATATATTTCATAGTTGTGACAGAGAGAGAGAGAGAGAAGAGAGAGAGAGAGAGAGAGAGAGAGAGAGAGAGAGAGAGAGAGAGAGAGAGAGAGAGAGAGAGAGGGGTTAATTATGTTTTTTAAAAGATTTAATATTCCATTTCGTATTTTTATCAGAGAGAGAGAGAGAGAGAGAGAGAGAGAGAGAGAGAGAGAGAGAGAGAGAGAGAGAGAGAGAGGGTAAATGATGTTTTTTTAAAAGATTTAATATTGCATTTCATATTTGTATCAGAGAGAGAGAGAGAGAGAGAGAGAGAGAGAGAGAGGTAAATGATGTTTTTTTTAAAAGATTTAATATTGCATTTCGTATTGTTATCAAAGTCGTGTTACTTGCTATAAACGGCGAGCGTTTCCTGATCACAATATCCAGTCCACTCTGCCACATAATATTGTAAGTACTGTTTGTTATCGTCATTATAGAACATGTAAAAAACAAAAACATGAAATCTTATAAAAAATCATAAACAGGATGAAATGCCAACATGTAAACAGAAACAAAAAAACCCCCCACAAATATCGGAGCAGATAAACCAATCAATTAAGCAGAACGAAACAAGAATAGAGGTAGTGTTGAGAGAGCTTCCAATTACCCAAATAAATCACGGAAATAGTGCAAAACAGACGGCCAACGTTTACCAAGCATTCATCCGCATGATTATGAAGAACTAGTATCATTTTTAATAGGTAAAATTGATAATCCATCAAAATCATAATCATGTAACAGACCGAAACGAAAGTTTTGGCAGAAAATTGGGAAATTCTCGAAGCTATTACACTGCATCTTACAAAACATAAACAAAACTATCTAGGTAGACTGAGTTTTACAGAAAATAAAAGAATCTTCCATAGATAGTGACCCCCAAATTGGGAAATGGTCGTAGCTATTACCCAGCATCTGTATGTATCTTGCACATAAACAAAACTGTCTAGCTAGACTGAGCCTTAAATTTAAGGAAATCTTCCATACATAGGGACCCCCACGGAATTTCGGGGGTCGTTTTCTAAGACTAATATTTTTGGGGGTCATTATCTTCATGATATTTACAGTCTTTTATTTATGTTTTTACGGTAACCCCCAACGGGCTTATAATAAACTAGCCGCAAAGGTGGGTATATACATACCGGGTTGAAACCTTTTGGAGTCACTATCTAAAAATAAATAAATAAATAAATAAAAGTGAATGATGCTTGAAGATGTACAAAAACTACATAAAAGCTTCTGAGTTCAGTAATATCCTGAAAGCGTTTGATGGAGGAGATAGTTAAAACTCCATGTTAGTGAGAATAAGGTGGCAATGGTAAATGGAAACTAGTCAGATAGAGAAATGAGTTCCTGTATAGTGGACAGATGAATATTGTTGGTTTATTTCTATTCTAGGTATATGGAAGTTTATACAACACACAGCAGTAAGAAGATATAATTAATCACAGAATTAGTGAAGAAAGGAAGTGAATATGACTTTTGCAGAAAAAAAAAAAAGGGAGCAGAAAAAAAAAAAGGGGATAGAGGAAATGGTGTCTATGGAACGAATATATAGTGGAAATGAAAAGGAACAAATGAAATGGAGACCAGACAGAGATATAAGATAAACACTGGTCGATCAGATAACTTTTTTTTTTCTTTTTTACGGATCATATATTGTGTAAATAATGTTGGACTGACAGGACCGATTAAATTCGATGTAGTGATGCTATGTTTCGAAAAAATATTAGCGAAGGTCAAAAGAAGCATATGGAGATGGAGAATAGTGACACTCTGTCTGTCTGTCTGTCTCTGTCTGTCTGACACACACACATATATATATGTGTGGGTAATATATATATAATATATATATATATATATAATATATACATATATATATATATATATATATATATATATATATATATCTTATATATATAAAGCGAATCTCACAGGAAAATGATAGTCAGAAATCCAAGCGCTTTCGTCCTTTACTCAGACATTGTCAAGGAGCTCCTTGACAATGTCTGAGTAAAGACGAAACGCTTGGACTTTGACTATCATTTGCCTGGGGATGCGCTTATTTATGAAGTCACGATGCATTATACTGCGAATTTAAGCAAAAAATTATATATATATATATAAGATATATAAATATATATTATATAATATATTTATACTATATCAATATATTATATGTATATATATAGATAGATATAATACATATATATATATTATATATATACATATATATATATATAATATATATATGTATATATATATATATATATATATAAAATTTTAAGTATATATATACATAGATATATATATATATTATATGAATATATATAAAAATATAAATAATCACATCAGGATTGACCCTTCTTCCTTTATATATATATATATATATATATATAATATATATATATATATATATATATATATATATATATATATGTATGTATATATGAATTTTTATCACATCACCGTGATTCATACACATAAAATGTTAAGTGTTTTGACTGCCTGACATTCATAAATCATCTACTACTCACTAACCACGCATAAAAAAAAATCCACTTCACTGAATGAACGCAACAGCCTGCAAACAAGAGGGCTTTTGGGGGGGGGGGGTTCGGGGTTGTGGGGGGGGGGGGGGGATTCAAACCTCGAGTAGCCCTAGCTATGCCATTCTCTTAGAAGTAGGTTATGGCATCGACATCTATAAAAGGCAAAAGAACTTTATAATAATCTTACAACTCGAGGAGGATCGCGTGACCAGCATTTCCACTTCAGTTCCCACAGTCAACAATCGAACTGGTTGTTTATGTTTTAAGCGAGTACATCGGAGCAAACTCCATTTTTTTTAATTGCCTGATGGCTCAAGTGCATTGGAGAACGTGCTCTAGCCCTGATGGATAAGAATAGAGGCAGTCGTGGTATCTCTCTCTCTCTCTCTCTCTCTCTCTCTCTCTCTCTTTTAATACTTTTGCACATACACACCTACGTAACCGAGTAAGGATAAGAATAGGCAATCATCACGACATTTGGTTAGCTCTCTCTCTCTCTCTTTCATTTAATATTTGAGTAATGTGTACATACATAGTACATACATACATAAGGATAAAAAATAGGTAATTATAAGTTTATTAGGTTACTATATATATCTCTCTCTCGGGCGCGCTCTCTCTCTGTCATACATACATACATACGCAACTAAGGATAACAAACATGCAATCGTCACGTCATTTGGTTAGCTCTCTCTCTCTCTCACTCTTTTATGTAATAATTGAGTACTGTATACTACATACATACATACATACATGAGTAAGGATATTTCCATACGGTCACTAGTAACACGTAAAGATTGTATATGAAATAGGTAATTGTGACATTATTAGGCTACTCTCTCTCTCTCTCTCTCTCTCTAATACGTACATACATACATACTTTACTGAGTAAAACCACAAAACACATAAATACGAAGATGAAACGTACTTAGCTCTCGATAGGACCTTTAAAAGCTATTCCGGGTTTTATTCAGTCCTGTTTACAAGGATATTTGTGCATTCTGTAGCATATATACGTGCATATACTAGGTACATACATACATACACGCATTATGCAAATGTCTGAGTGTGTTTCCGTTTTCTCAAAATAGATCTACCGAGAGACAGCATAATGGCAAGTTGATCATTCTGAAGTAAAATCAGCTTACACTGATAATGGTGCTATTTATAACACATATAAACCCTTAGATGTGGGTATATTTTTACGTCATTGTAATATAAGGCATAGCAAACTACCTGTCTTGCTATCTAATGTATTTTGAATTGGAAGTGACCTTAGATATAAAGGTCACTTTATACCTTTATATCTGACGTTTTCCTCATCATCGTTTGCTATGAAAGTAAGAAAATGAAAACTTATAGAAGGATCTAGGTCAACACGTCTAGCTATGGGTGAGTTAACGTTACAACAAGCACGAACAGCAGACTTAATGCGAAAAGGGGGAGGTCAGAGTGGTTAAGACAATCGTATAAAAACACAGGAAACTTATAGAAGGATCTAGGTCACACGTCTTAAGCTCCGGGTGAGTTAACGTTTACAACAAGCACGAACAGCAGACTTAATGGGGGGGCGGAAAAGGGGGAATGGTCAGAAGTGGTTTAAGACTTAATGCGAAAAGGGGGAGGTCAGAGTGGTTAAGACAATCGTATAAAACACAGGAAAACATAACTGGATAACTGGGTTTCAGAGAAGAGGAAGAGAATGGGGGCGAGGATGAGGCAAGGGAGCATCCGACAGTTATTTCCAAAATGAAATAACATTATGGTTTCTACTTTAGCAGGCCTGGATGAGGAACAGAGATGGTGGATGTTTGAACTGCCTTACTTCGTAATTCAAGAGGATTTATATCTTTGTGGAAATAACTCTCAGCGTCTTATTTGGAGTTCCTTTGTATGGCAGTGAAGTTTTTCATGTTTTGTTTGTTTGTATGGTGCTTTTAAGTTGCATGGTACCAGTGGTTATTCAGCAACGGGACCAACGGCTTTACGTGACTTCCGAACCACGTCGAGAGTGAACTTCCGCCACCAGAAATACACATCTCTCACACCTCAATAGAATGCCCGAGAATCGAACTCGCTGCCACCGAGGTGGCAGATCAAGACCATACCGATCACGCCACTGAGGCAGTGAAGTTTTTATACGAATAGTATGAATCCTAATCCATAGGGGGTTTGATTTTGTCGTAAATCATTAGTTTTTAATAAGTTTCAATTATTTAGATTTATAACATTCATTCCGATAAAGATTAATGTTTTTTTTGTCATTCTGATAGTTTCGCTATTGCATTGATTATGGTTCTCCTGAGATATGTTGGTCATTCTGAAAGCCTGCCGTCATCGAGTAAAAGAAGTAATGCATCTAAAAGCTTAAGTAAATCTAAATTTACTTTGTAATTTAGCTGTGTAAAATATCATTAAAAAAATAAAAGAGCAAAATTGGCAGTGAATAAGCGGCACAGTAAATACTAGCTTTCAGAGGGATTAGGGGATATCAATATTGATAGTATCTAAGACAATTAAATTCAAATAAAGTCTCCAGTAGTTTTTAAAGAAGATATCTTCATTTAGAGGTCAATGTTCAACAATAACTAATGTTGGGTTAGGTTACTTCATCCTTCATCCAACATGACCCGAATATCTTGATCGAGCGGTTTGGATGTTTGGGTATATATCAAATGGCTATCACAAATTATTATTATCATTATTATTATTATATCACTTCATTAGATGAAACTTATTCACACGGAACAAGCACACCAAAGGAGCCACTGACTTGAAATTCAAGCTTCCAAAGAATGTTGGTTTCAACCTCCCACAGCTGAAGACCCCACACTGCAGCAGTAACTGATCATGATACAGAGCCAGCGATCCGTCATCGCCCTAGATGAAGACGCGAACCCGCTACATCTGAGCGTCATGCCGCGACGCTAGCCACCATACCAGCGGAACACATATATATGCTTTCAATATATACACGCTTCCTTTTAAAAAGCAGAGAACATCAGTTCAACCCCAAGTAACAAAACACACTAAAAACAACGATTAAATTGAAGGAATTACCTTCCAAGTTACATTACTTCGGAAGAACAGCTCTCTCTCTCTCTCTCTCTCTCTCTCTCTCTCTCTCTCTCTCTCTCTCAGAATCGTTTCCGTATCAACCCCAGCTTTCTAGAGGCATAACTCTTCATAAATGGATAAGAAACAAAACTCGTGAAAAATGAAATAAAGATAAAACAGTCGTCAAAGTTCTCACAAAAGAGAGTAATAAAACCACACTTCACGGGTCGGCTTCGAAAGTGATAAAAATAAAAGTTTTGCTTTCTTTTTTTTTCTTGTTTTTTTTTTTTTTTTTAAACAGGATGCGTGTATAAATGAATGCGGAGGATATAGCTTTCTGCTTATACTGTTAGAGAGTTTATATATATGTTATATATATATATGCATATATATAAAATATAGAAAATGATGTATGTAATGTATGTATGTTTGTATGTAGTGATATATATATATATATATTTATATATATATATATAGTGTATACAATATATATATGTATAATATACATTATGTAAATATTTATAATATAATAATATAATAATATATATATATATATAATGATATATACATGTGTTAATTATATATCATATATATCTCTATATATATTCTAAATCGTCCTATATAGTTATATATACAGTATGTATATAAACAAATGCATGCGGGTGTGCTTACACACGCACGCACGCACACATACATACATATATAGATAATTTCTACGTATGTATAGGTGCGCGCGTGAGTGAACTGACCACTCTTCATATTTACAAACAACTGCGACCCCGTTACTTCCTTATTGTCCGTGACAGCAAAATGGATTAAGGAGGCGGCCACGGGAAAAATATCAAAACTGGCTCTCTCTCTCTCTCTCTCTCTCTCTCTCTCTCTCTCTCTCTCTCTCTCTCTGCTTTGGACCGTCGCAGGCCTCCGCAAGAAAAGGTGCATTAACCCTTTCTTTTTAACGCCGTAGCAAAGCGCCCCTATTACGAGTCGCTTCCGAGCCATTTGCGACCGTGAAGACAGACGTCAAAAAGACCAGATTCCCGTCCCCGTCCCCTCAAGCAAGTTTTGCTGATTCCGTCACATCTACTTCATAGGGCCACAAAGGCTGTAAAAAAAGAAACTTGCTAAACCTGTATTATAGGCGAGAGGCAGGACACTGTGCGGCTCAAGGAGGGAGGGAGGGAGGTAGGGAGGGAAGGAGGTCAGACAAGGCAGGGCAGCGTTAGGACGCGAGGTACCATAAAAACGATTTTTTGGCAAAAGCAATTATATTGGCCAAATGGCTTTCCGAAACCAATCTTTAGTGACGGAATGACCAGGAATCGGGGAAGGGGGAGAAGAGGAGGGGGGAAGTAAGCGGACATTTTCTGCGGTTTTGTTTTAGCAGCGTGCACCCCTTCCTCCTCCCCCTCCTCCTCCTCCTCCTCCTCCTCCTCCTCCTCCCCATCACCCCCTCAGTTCGAGAGAGCGAATGAGACGTGAGGGAAAAGCAGGAAAGATGCTGCTGCTATATGGTCATCGGTCAATTTGCTTGGTCTTTGCCCTTTCTTCTTCTTCCTCTTCTTCTTCTTTTCTTTACCTAGTGGTTTTCTGCGGTGCTTGTGATATGCGTCTCTCCAAGTTCTTTTTTAGCTTAGTCGACGTCGGGACACTGTGGAGACAGCCGGCAACTGCAGGTGAAGGAGGCCTCGTCAGATTCCTCCAGGGTACGTGCTCAGACCTCTTCGTGTTTTTAATTAATTAGATCACGCGCTAATTTCGGCAATTATCACTTCCGGATGGGACGAACCGAGATCCATCTTGTCAACAGTTCCCGAACGACATTGCAAATTTGCATGTATAGAAAACGTAGTGCTTATGTATATAGTATACATAAAATCAGAGGAATAATGTCGTATAACCTGTCAAGTATTTTGTTGCAGAAAATTGTGATTTTTTTAATGTGTCCGCTACGATTACACCTACGATTATTTTCAGTTTTACACGTCTGGTCTTGAACTAGTTTGGCCGAATTATGCAAATGATTATGCAATTAATTCCAAATAATTCCAGGGGAGTTGTGAGTGGGAAAATGCTACTGATTAAAATCAACATGAGAATTCTACCAAATAGGATGATTTTTAATTTCTTAATTAGTGTCTCTATTTTACTTTCCAACGCCTCATTATGACAACGAGAAAACGTGCTTTTCTAAGAAAACAATATTTATATAATTGTATGTACTGGTAGAACGTTATGTATAACGTTTGCAATTGCAAAGGGTGAATACACACTTTTTTTAGGTTTTACATACATATATATATGTATGATGTATATATATATATTATATATATATATATATATATATACATGTATATAATATATATATATACATATATAAAAGCACAGAATTAGTACCTAGTAAGTTCTCAGAAAGTATAAATTATGTTTTTTATGGATTTCTGATAACCACCTCTGCCCGAATTAGCTGACTTGACGGTTCATGATCGAGAGTCTGTTCCACTTAATTGACTGGTTTACAAGGCATGAACACGATCTGCATACATTAACCATCGAGACAGACTACCTCTCTCTCTCTCTCTCTCTCTCTCTCTCATCTCCTCTCTCTCTCTCTCAGTTACGTTCAACTCAATCACTGGGAAAACCCAAAGTTCGATCACGAATTAAACGAGAAGACCAATCCAAAGGAGTTACAAGAAATTACGTCTCAGAGAACCTCATTAATTAGTCCATCCAAGGATTAAACGCAAAAAGGAGAAGAGAGCGAGAGAAGAGAGAAGAGAGAGGAGAGAAGAGAAGAAGAGAGAGAGAGAGGTTTCCGGTAATCTTTTTCGTATTTTGTTTCTCTGTCTCTCTCTTGAAGCTTCATTAGTTTATTTCTTCTCTCTCTCTCTCTCTCTCTCTCTCATTTTTATAAGTTGCCTCTAAAATTACAGTCATAATTCAAAAACCAATCAATTTTCGAACCAAATTAACATACTGCATTGCAAACTATCCCATCTCTCTCTCTCTCTCTCTCTCTCTCTCTCTCTCTCTCTCTATTTTCATATGTTGCCTCTGAAACTACATTCGTAATTAAATCAATAGATTTTCCTTACATTGCAAACCCAAATTACTATATTAAACTGCAAAGCCAAATTGACATACTGCATTGCAAACTTTCCCATCTCTCTCTCTCTCTCTCTCGACTCTATTCTCGTCTCTCTCTCTCTCTCTCTCTCTCTCTCTCTCCTCGACCAGCCGATAGCTTGGTGTTTTGTCGTTCCACTCGCCTCTTTGTGAAAAGTAGCAGATGTTCCCCTTAGGAAGAACTCGGAACCTCCATCTATTTTTCCTTCCTTTATCTGTCTTCCCCTCTCGGCCCTGTTATATGATTGTATTCAAGGAATTTGCCAAAAAAAAAGGAAAAAAAATAGAGGCGGGAACTTGTGTATAAACATGTTGTCCATATTAGGGAGCTTTCCGCCAGTCGTGGGCAAGAACACCAAAACAAATAAATTACCTCGAACAGGGGGCCGATGGAGAAATGGGGGGAGGGAGGGGGGGAGTGAGAGAGAGAGGAGGGGGAGGGGGTGAGAGATAGAGAGATATAGAAGGGGGGAAGGGGGGAGAAGAGAGAGAGAGAGAAGGGGAAAAGGGGAAGGGGAGAGGGGAGAAGGAAGGACCAAGAGGAAATGTTTCTCAAAATAAGGAAAGGGGGCCGAAAGCAGAAAAACAACCCACCTACTACCTTCCTAACTCCTTCAACCCCTCCTCCCCCTCCCATTCCCCCTTCCCCCTTCTGTTATGTCCATATTTACTATCTAAAAATCTTCCTTGTTCCGGCGAGACTAAGCTACCTGATGTGTTCCTTTTTTAATGAGAGTCTAGCTCCCGAATTTACAGTTTCTTGCGTTTTAAGGGTATCGGCTTGAAAAGGCCGTTCGAATGCCTTCCCCGTCGGCCTTAGCATTATATAAAAAAAAAAAAAACATCGTCACAATTATGAGTTTAATTGGTGTCCTCACTGATAATTAATATGAATGCATTTCAATATCCAATTTGATTACACCGTATCTTCAATAAACAAAAGCAGCTCGTTTTTTTTTTAAATTTTATTTCGTGTTTTCGACTTTCAAGTTTATTTTGATTATATTAGAGCCATGTTCTTCGGAAGCTTGAATTTCGAGCCAGTGACCCCTGTTGGCTTGCCCCATGTGAACATGGGTTTATCGTCTCATTATAATAATAATAATAATAATAATAATAATAATAA
>NC_087203.1:111284000-111286500 GCF_015104395.2 Macrobrachium nipponense | reverse complement strand
GTCTTTTAGGTTTATATTATATTTTATATAATAATAGGTTTATAATGTATCTTATATATACTATATAATCTTCCTATGGTCTTTTAGGTTTATATTATATTTTATATAATAATAGGATTATAATGCATCTTATATATACAATTTAATCTTCCTATGATCTTTTAGGTATATATTATATAATAATAGGTTTATAATGTATCTTATATATACTATATAATCTTCCTATGGTCTTTTGGTTTCAATTTTATATAATAATAGGTTTGTAATGCATCTTATATACTATATAATCTTTCTATGGTCTTTTAGGTTTATATTATATTTTATATAATATTAGGTTTATAATACACACCTTATATATTCTATATAATCTTTCTATGAATATCAAGCAATGTATAGGTTTATATACTCATTTTATATCTAACAAGTTTATAATACATTTTATATATTTCAAAATCTCCCTATGAGTTTCAAGCGATGATTTATGGGTTTAAAATCTAAATACATCAGCAAACATATTTGATAGTCGGCCCTGTGTTAGGTTTAAAGATTAAATACATTAATAAATATATTTTTGTAATCTCCCAGTGATAAGTTTTTAAATTAGATGCGTTAGCATGTATATCTAAAATCTTCCTTTGTCAGATTTAAAAATTCAATACATCAAAACGTTAAAAGCGTCAGCAAATATATTTCATAACCTCCCTGCGATAGGTCTAAAAAATAAATACATCAATAAATATATCCTGTAATCTCCCTGTAATAGGTTTTAAAAAATAAATGCACCGGTAAATAAATTTAATAATATCACTTGCTTGAAATTTAGCATTAAATTCATCTTGAAATAGCTAAATGGTTTTTTTTTAATAATTTTCTTAGTTCAGGAAAAATCTTTAAATTTGCTTTCCATAAATCAGGAAAAATCATCATTATCTTTTTTATATATTATCCAACTTGGCAATGGAAGCCTCGTACGCCACATCAATGTAATACAGCAAAGATTTGAGCTCACTGAAGAGAAATACGAATGTAATAGAAAGCCAGTCTCTCTCTCTCTCTCTCTCTCAAATCTCTCTCTCCTCTCTCATCTCTTCTCTCTCTCTCTCTCTCTCTCTCACACACACACACACACACACACACGTTGTAAACATTAAACTTTACATACTTTCTTTGTTATAGACTGGACAAATATTGATCAGTATAATACAACAATATTATTTAGTTTATTATTATCAAATAAATATGAGTATAAGCGAGAGCCAATTTCTCTCTCTCTCTCTCTCTCTCTCTCTCTCTCTCTCTCTCTCTCTCAAAAACACTACAAACATCAAACTGGTAACACAATTAATGTCGAAATTGGATACTGTTATAAGTCAAGGCTGCGTTCTCTTCTAATCTTACTGACCTCGCAAATCTTGGAGAATATCTAATATTCTTGCCAAGAGGGACATCCCCCCCCCACCCCCCCCCCCCCCCCTGCCCTCCACCGCCCCTCCAACCCCCCTCAAGTTTCTATTCTTACCCAAGGACTTTCCACAAGCCTTCGCGGAATTACTGCATTATGAAGTCCCTTTAAGCTTTTGTTAATTATAACAGCGGCCAAGTTCGCTCCGTCGTTTATTAAAACCGGTATCGCATAAATTCTGAATTTAAAGTTTTCACATTAACATTTAAATTCTGATTGCTTCAAGAACTAAAAGTTCTGTGACATTTGATATTACGTCAACCAAATCATTTAAATAACAGACTTACAATACTGTAATTTATCAAGTTACACTTTGCTATCGATATTTTACACTTGGCAATTTTATTATTTAAATTTTTATTGATTCATTTATTAAAAGTTCAGTAACATTTGATATTATTTTAATCAAATCTTTTAAATACCAGACTTACATTACAATAATTCATCAAGTTACACTTTGCTATTGATATTTTACACGTGGGAATTTTATTATTTTAATTTTTATTGATTCATATATTAAAAGTTTAGTAACATTTGATATTAATTTAACCAAATCTTTTAAATACCAGACTTACATTACTGTAATTTATCAAGTTACAATTTGCTATCGATATATTTACGCTCAGCAACTTTATCATTTAAATTTTTATTGATTCACATTTCAAATGTTCTGTAACATTTCATATTCCATCAATCAAATCATTTAAATGACAGATTTAAATGTATGTAATTTATCAAGCAACAGCCATTTACTATCAATGTCTTAACGCTCAGCAATTTCAATATTTCAATTTTGATCGATTCACATATAAAAAGCTCTGTAACATTTGATATTACATTCAACAAATCTTTTCAATAACAGATTAAAATTCATGTAATTTATCAAGTTACAGCGATTTACTATCAATGTCTTAAAACTCAGCAATTTTATTTAAATTTTCATTAATTCACCTATCAAATGTTCTGTAACATTTGATATTACATTCACCAAACCTTTTCAATAACAGATTCAAATTTATGTAATTTATCAAGTTACAG
>NC_087203.1:111261500-111279000 GCF_015104395.2 Macrobrachium nipponense | reverse complement strand
TAAAGTGGACCATTCAACGAAAATTTTTCCGTTCGTGACATAACAGTGAAGGAATATGCGGTTTAAAGGAATGGAGATGTTTCAGTATATCAAATATGCGTAGAAGTTACAAGGGAAGTCTATATAATGGCAATGAGCCTTTTCAATAAAATATTCATTACGTATTTGAAAACCAAAAAAAAGAAGAAAAAGTAAAATAAAAAGTATTCTGTTGTGTACTTTCCGAATTATATATCTCGGCATACCAATAAATTATAAGAACTTTTCTATTCTAAATATCATAGAATGAAATATAAAATTAATAATATAATTAAAGCAACTATGTCAGAGTATGCATAGAGCAATAAAAGGATTAATGGTGAATCGTAAAAAATACTTATTATTATTATTATTATTATTATTATTATTATTATTATTATTATTAAGAAGAAGAAGAAAGAGGAGGTAGAGGGAAATACAAAAGAAGAGTTCCCACTTAATAAAAAAAATGAAAGCTAAAATATTAAATATATAAAAAATATCTCCAGTTAGAATTCGCTGGAAGGCTGAATTAGGCAAATCAAGACAATGCGCGGGCAGAATAAAATTTGGATACCCAACAGAATGCAATTGCGTACGAAAGTAAAGTAGAGCCATACTTTAGTTTAGTGCGATCTGTATTGCATCATGGACATGTATCATATCATGAAAAATGGGAATTTATAACAAAAATACTTTTGATATAAAGCTTTCAAGAGAATATTAGGGAAGTTACAGCAGTTCGAAGATGACGATAAAATCTCCCTATTTTGTGATCAATATGTATTTACTAAATCCTATTTTGTGATCAATATGTATTTACTAAATCCTATTTTGTGATCAATATGTATTCACTAAATCCTATTTTGTGATCAACATCTATATTTATTAACGAGAAGCGTTGGAGCACAAGCCATACTCGGCGATGTCTGAATTACGCCATTTACTCATCTACAAAGAAAACCTGCAGAAACAGAAGTAAGTATCCTGGATAGTCTAGTGAGAGTCCTTTGCTCTGTGAAAATATCCTTCATTTTGATGATAAAAAGACTTTTTTTGTCGTATTTAACAACTGATATATAGTTCAGTAAACGAAATATTAATAAAAGCATGTCCGTATTTCCTTACGAACGTGCGTAAGTGAGGAAGAAGAATGTAAAAGAAGAATAAATAGGATATGGGTTGGGGGGTTGGGCGGGGGTGCGGGGAGGAGGAGGAGAAGGAAAAGTGGGGGCAGGAGAGGGAAGGAGAGAAGGATGAAATCTTCGGAGGAGGAGGAGGATGAGGAATGGGATCGGAGGAGGAGAGGAGGAGAAGGAGAAAAAGTAGTAGGAAGACGAAAAACAGCAGGAGCAGGAGGAAGATGAGGAAATGGGGGAGAGGATAGGGGAGGAGGAGAAAAAGTAGGAGGAAGACGAAAAACAACAAGAGGAGGAAGAGGAAGATGAGGAAAGGGGGAGAGGATAGGAGGAGGAGGAGGAGGAGGACGTGGTGGTGTTGCCTGGCACTACTGGAGTGCTTCGATTAGCCAAATGGTAGAAAATGGCGAGTAAAAATTCCTGGTGAAACCGATGCCCATAATCAAGGGACCTTAGAGATCCCAAGGTGGCACGCAGGGCATTTTCCTCTCATCTCCTCTGTGTGTGACGTCTTCCCTCGGGGGAGTGACGGCCGATGAAAGTCCAGTTCCAAATAACAAGGAGAGAAGAATATTTTGTTTTTCATTCTGAATTATATACATTCATTTATTCTCCTTTTTTTAAAATGGTAATTTCTTCATTTCAATTATTTTCGAGACAATGGAGTCTTTTCCTTTTATTTCCATTCATTCAGTAGTACATAAATTAAGATTAACAACTTTTTTCTCTTTATTTTATCAATCTATATATCAAAGTATGTATGTATGTTTGTATAGTATATACATACAGGGTGTCCGTAAAGTCTCCAGTACCATTACAAGTATTTATTGCCCAGAATTGTACTGGGACCTTACGGACACCCTGCATATATATACATATATACACATGCATTGATATATAATAATATATATTATATATATATATATATCTATATATATATAATATATAATATATATATATAAATTGTTTCTATGCCTGCATGCAAATGCCTGCCAAGACTTTATAAACATACACATACGAAAGAAAGAGAAGAGAGAGAGAGAGAGAGAAGAGAGAGAGAGAGAGAAGAGAGAGACCACATGACTCGTTCTCATCAAAGAGAGAACTGTGCTATAAGTCCCCCTCGTTTTTATTTAGCTTCTTAACGTATTGATAAGTTTATGAGAGCCATCACTAGTGTCACTTTACTGCTCGATGTTCATCTGCAATGCCTGGCGTTTTTCTCCCCGGCCTCTCCGGCATCCTAATGAACTCGCCCTCCTCCCTCCCTCCCTCAACCCCCTGCCTCCCGCCCTTCCCATCCCCCCTCCACCCTCACCCCAACGGCCCTGAAACAAGCAATACTGAACAAGCCCTCTCTTTATTTACATCATCGTTTATCAACTGGCATACGATAATAACAACAAGATGTCTCCTGGGGAGTCTGGGTGCTCTCCACCCCCTACCCCTGTGGCAACAGACGACGCAGACACTTTCCTACCCCTACCCCCTTCCTCTCCTCTCTCTCTCTCTCTCTCTCTCTCTCTCTCTCTCCTTTTCCCTTCTTGCGTGGCACCATAAAACCTCAAGATTCCGACAGAAAGAAAGAAACTTAGAAAAAAAATGGCGAGCGAAACGTCAAACGCTCCGCGGAAAAGTCAAGTGAAAAACGATAGCATTTTCTTTACGAAAGGTTTAAATTAGCTTAGGGAGCCCAGGACGAAAAAGATGGAGGAGGAGGAGGAGTGGTAGGAGGGTGAGCACATATGTTGGCCACATGGGTTTCCTCCCCCTGAACACATACACAAACACACACCTCCTTCACGCCAACTCCAAATTAATTTTCTACAACAATAACTCATTTCACTTCATGAAGGTACGCCTTCCTTTCCAGAGAGAGAGAGAGAGAGAGAGATCTGGATAAGCATTACTAACACATGCAGGAGAACACATACACATACACAGACATTCATAAATATTTCAAGCTACAATGTGAGCTACTACGAACACGCTTTGCGCTTCCGTATATTGTAAACTTCATTAAAATTCTAGTGGTGGGAGGTTTTGCCACCAACCCCCGCCCCCCATTACCAGACCGTCAGCTAGATCCCCCATAACACCCCCTCCGCCATCCTTGTCCTTGATCTTTCTCGCTCTCTTTCTCCTGTTATTCCCTTCGTCTTTTCTTTTCCATTCATTAGTTTTGCGTTCTTATCTTCTTCCTTCCTTCCACCTCCTCTTTTATTATTTTTTTGTTTTTGTATCTGGTTTCGTATCTTCCTTCAACACCAACCGACCTTCATCTCCTATTCCCTTTGCTGCACATCTTTCCTCCTCCCCCTCCTCCTCCTTCCCTCCTCCTCCTCCTCTAGGGCTACACCTCAATCTCCACCTCCACCTTCTTTTTCTCCGAACTCAAATTGTTTTATGTCTAGCTTTCGTGTCCTTCGGCTACTTTCGTCCTTAACAGATAATAATTCCTCATCTTTGGAGCCAAGTATCACGTCTTGAGAACCATCCTCCGAAGGACAATTGCAGATCGTAAGGACGTCATCACAAAAAAAAAAAAAAAAAAAAAAAAAAAAATGAAAAAAAAAAAAAAAAAAAAAAAAAAAAAAGGGGGTGGGGGGGGGCAACGAGGACAACACTCCAAACACTGCAAGAAATTTTGAAATTTCCCCCGTTTATTATGAAAAATTTGAAAAATTACCTCCGTGCTAATAGGCCCCCCTACCCCTTCCCCCCTTCCCCCACCAACCTCCTTCTATAAACACGGCGAGGAAGCCGAGATAAGACAGAAGATGCTTCTCAGAGTGAGTCCCAGAGGTGGAAACAGCGGCGTTGTACTCATCAACGCGACTATTTTTTTTTTTTTTTTTTTTTTTTTTTTGTTTTTTTTTTTTTTTTTTTTTTTTAATGGTACCCCTCCTCCTCCTCCTCCTCCTCCTCCTCCTAGCGCATCCTTTAGGTGTGGTTCCTACCTTGCATGCAGAGTGGTGGTCAATGGCTCTAGCAACAACGGGGTGTTCCTCACCTCGTAGACGACGAATGCTGAGGAGAGCTGAGCTCGTTTTCCTCACATACACAAAAACGTACACAGGAGAACGCTGAGCTCCTTCAAGATGCTGAGACTCAGGGGAGCTCGTACTCCTCACATACAAATACACACAACCGTACACACACACTTAGCTCCTTTGAGGTGCATAGACTCAGTGGAGCTCGTATTCCTCACATACAAATACACACAAACGTACACACACACACTTAGCTCCTTTGAGGTGCACATACACTCAGGGGAAAGCGTAATCTTGATATACACACAAACGTACACGCAAACAAGTGTGTGTCTGTCTCTTGTTTCATCTTGTAATACAAGTGCATTCTCTCCTATAAAAAAAAAAAAAATTCGACAGATTTAAACTGATAGATTGTTTTCGTCTTTGGGTAAAAACCCTGTTGCCACATTTACCAGTATCCAGTTTTAAATACCTTACTTTATAACATATGAATCAATAAATCGGTAGTTTAAAGTTTTTAGCATATTTTGCTGGACTTAAGCGTTCACATATTGTGATTATAATTTTATTTGTAAATAAAATGAGAAATCGCATTTATAAACGTGACATATGTTTCAAAAAACGTTGCCACTTTTCCTGTTACCTTTGACAGTCGATATGCAGGGGGCCAAGCCTATTAAACCATGAAGTTTAAAGGAATTATCTTTTAAGCTACCCTTTGTATATGCCCCACCGCCCGGTCTAGCTGAGAACTCTAGCGCCAAAAAGAATGACTTCTTGCATTAACAATAGTCAGTAGGAAAATTAATTTATTCCTACAGAAAGCATGCTGTGAAACGGGCAAATGCAGTTAAGCATTCCGAAAACTTGCAAACAGGCGATGCTGCAAAGGATAGATGTTATTAAAGTAAGATCATCTGACGACGAAGATTCTTCGTAATGTACATTTTGTATAGAATCATATTATTACAATTCTTGCGATAATTATTGTAAATAATTTTTTTTTTCTCCCAATGATGAGTTTTTTTTTATGTGCAACACCTTAATAAAAAGTAAAAATTGTTACACGCATTAGACCGTGAGTGAAAAACAAGGGAATGAAATTCAAGTAATCATAACTTGATGAATTAGAATAGGGGAAACCTAAAATGAAGAGCAATGAAATCTAAAATATTACAAACTTGTTTAGGAAATGTATGGCAAGACAGAAAACTTCCAAATAACTAAAAAAGAAATAAATAGAAGTAATCTCACTTGGCAGAAGATTTATAAGAAAATGTCAGAAGAGATATACATACTGAATGGCAATTGCCGATTTTTATTACTTTTAATGAAAAACTTCATCATATAAAATATGTAATATAATAAGTAAAATATAAGGGTATAAAGTCATAACAAATATAAAATTAAATAGTCTCAAAAGTAATAACCAAATAGAATATGGATCGAGTTTACGGATTAGGATTTATACGGTCAGTTTCATTAGGTACTGTCCCAAATAATTCCCTCGTTGGAGATGGCTGAGGACTCAAGAAGGGGACGATTTAAAGGTTTAAGAGAGAACTGGCAACAGGGTTTTTCTCAAGGAAGTAAACAATCTATCAGTTTAGATCTGTCGGACTATAGTGAGGCGTCACATACAATTTTGGGAAGTCTCTAAGTGATCTTTGTAATAGCAGTATATATTTGCTATCATCTCGTCAAGTGTTGGAAAAGTCCACTCTAGAAATTCATAGTCTCCTGAAAAAAAAAAAATATA
Source organism: Macrobrachium nipponense (assembly GCF_015104395.2). Classification (NCBI taxonomy): domain Eukaryota; kingdom Metazoa; phylum Arthropoda; class Malacostraca; order Decapoda; family Palaemonidae; genus Macrobrachium; species Macrobrachium nipponense. The sequence goes on along the minus strand of NC_087203.1, from coordinate 111,273,088 downwards.
TATATATACACTTTTGATGATTTTTATCACTTTTCTTTCGTTTAGATCAATAAATGCATTTCCAAAGCTCACTGAGCATGCGTCGACCATGATTGTGCAATGTTATTTTATATAACTTTCTCCTTTTGGTAAAATAATGGATTTTACTCATAGAATTAGATGTTCAAACGTATACTGAAGGTTTTCATTTGTTTATTAATAAAAATTAAAATCAAATTCATCATAATGGATCATAATGCCTCTTGCTATTTTTCCTTCCATTCTTCGCCAAATATAGTTATTCAATTAAACTTATTTTTTTTTACATTCCTCTTTTAAGCTACCATTCCATACTATTTCCTCCAATTCCCTTTTTTCCGGATATATATATAACAGAATTTTTCCTCCCCCTCCCCCTCCTCCTCCCCTTCCTATTCCTCTTCCTCCTCCTACTATTTCCTCAAATTCCTTTTTTTCCGGAAACATATAACAGAATATTTCCTCCTCTTCCTCTTTCTCCTCCAATTCCTTTTTTTTCTGGAAATATACAACAGAATTTTTCCTCCTCCTCCTCTTCTTCCTCCTCCTCCTCCTTCTATTCTTTCTCTTCCTCCAATTCCTTTTTTTCCGGAAATATACAATATTTTTCTCCTCCTCCTCCTCCAATTCCTTTTTTTCCGGAAATATATAACAGAATTTTTCCTCCTCCTCCTCCTCCTCCTCCTCCTCCTCCTCCTCCTCCTCCTAACCTCCTAAGTTGCAAATTTCCTTTCTCCTACCCCATTCTTCTTTCTTGCCAAGAATATATTCCCCACTCAGCTTCCCCGAATCCGATACCAATTTTTATTCTCCCACTCTTTTCTGACTGAAACTGCTGTGTATCTCTCTCTCTCTCTCTCTCATCTCTCTCCTCCACTCTCCTCCTCTCTCTCTCTCTTCTTTTTTTTCTTATTCGGCTCCATCAATTTCACCTCTTTTTTTATGAAGAAATATTATGCGGTTCCCCCCAAAAAATTTTTTTTTGTACCTGGTTGTCATTCGTATTTCATTATTATTATTATTTTATTTTATTTTTTTTTGTATCTGTTGAATTTCTTTCGCGTTATTCTTGGATACCATACTTCATCATCAAGGCATACGAAAAAAAAAATTAAATAAAAAAATTAAATATCATCAAGGCATACACAAAAAAAATTAAATGAAAAAAAATAAATAAAAAATTAAATATCATCAAGGCATACAAAAACAATAAATGAAAAAAATTTAAAAATTAAATAAAAATATAAAATATCCTCAAAGTATAAAAAAATTGAATAAAAAATTATTAACTAAAGAAACTAAATAAAAAGATATCATCAGAACCGCCTACAAAAAAGTAAAATGAAAAAAATTAAAGAAAAAAACTAATTAAAAAAAATTAAATATCATCAAGGCATACAAAAGGAAAATTAAATAAAAAAAATAAATATTAATATCATATTTCTGTAAATTTCATTCATGTGACTTTTATGACGGCCAGACTGCAAGTGACCGAGGGAAGGATTTAAAAAGAATATAAATGTCACAATGAATTTTTCAATTCGTGTATTGAATGAAAAAGAAAATCCTCTGTCTGTCTGTCTGTCTGTCTGTCTGTCTGTCTGTCTGTCTGTCTGTCTGTCTGTCTGTCTGTCTGTCTGTCTGTCTGTCTGTCTGTCTGTCTGTCTGTCTGTCTGTCTTCTAAAATATTCCTCTTACTCTTCCTCCTCTTATATTCCTGGCATCTTCCTCTTCCTCTTCCCTCCTCCTCCCCATCTTTATTGTCTCGTCCTCTTCCTCTTCTCTCCTCCCCATCTTTTTTGTCTCTTCCTCTTCCCTCCTCCTCATCTTTTGCCTCTTCCTCTTCCGCTTCCCTCCTCTGCCTCTTCCCTCATCTTACTCTTCTTTCCCTCCCCCATCCCCTCCCACCACCCGCCGCCCCCCCCAACCCACCTCGCCTCCCCATTCCCGAGGCGCATTACCTTTATTAAATCAATAATTCATCTATTCTTACATAATGAGGCCCGTCAAGTTAAGCGGCTCGGGCAGTAATTGAGAAAAGAAAGTGAGCGAAGGAATAGGCAGGGAAATTTCCTCTGGGCCCGGCCATGAACCGCTTCTTTTACCCTAATGAACTTTGGGCAATAACAATAATTCATAAACGCGGGCATATATTACATACAAGCGCCCACCTCCTCTTTCTTTCTTTCTTTCCCCCGGGGCATTATTTCTGCCTCTCCGCCAAAAGCATTACTCTTCTTCGTTGCTCTCTCGTTTACCAAGTATTAGTTTCTTTGCCTCCCCCCCTCCCCCCCCCCCCTTTTTTTTTTTTTTGCACGAGTATATTTATTATTATTTTTTTTTTTTTTTCAAAAGAGTAAATGTATTTACAAGTATTAGTTTCTTTGCCTTTTTTTTTTTTTGCCGGTACAAGATTATTATTATTATTTTTTTTTTTTTTTTCCGTCAGAAGAATGATTTCATTTACAAGTATTAGTTTCTTTGCCCTTTTTTATTTTTTTGGTACAATTATTATTATTATTTTTTTTTTTTTCCGTCAGAAAAGAATGATTTCATTTACAAGTATTTTCTTTGCTTTTCATTTACAAGTATTTAGTTTTTAATGCTTTTATTTTTATTTTATTTTATTTTTGGTCCCAAATAATTCTTTCATTTACAAGTATTAGTTTTAATTAATATATATATATATATTATATAATATATATATATCTATATATAGTATATATTTATATATATATACATATATATATATAATATAATATATATATATATATATATATATATATATATATATATATATTTGCCCGAACGAAATCCTTTCATTTACACGTATTATTTGCTTTGCTTTAGTTTCTTTGCCTTTTTTCTATTTTGTCCCAAAAGAATTCTTTCATTTACAAATATAAGTTTATTATTTTATAAATACATATTTTTTTTTGTCCCTAAAACAATTCTTTCACTCACAATTATTATGTCTATTTTTTTTCTTTTTTTTTTTCTTTGCCCCAAAAAAACAATTCTTTTATTTACAAGTATTAGTTTCTGTGAGGTTTTTTTCTTCTCCCCAAAAAATCCCCAATTAGCTTTCTGATTTCAGTATATTACCTATGCTCACGTTCTCTCTCCTGGGGCATTACTCTACCTCCCCCCTCCCTCACGCCCCCATTCAATCCCCCCTTCCCCATCCCCACCGCCCCGCCAAAAAGTAAAGTATTATTCTCCATTATTCTTCACTCACAAGTATTATTTTCCCAGTTTTTTTTTTTTTTTTTTTTTTTTTTTTTTTTTTTTTTTTTGTTTTTTTTTTTTTTTTTTTTTTTTTTTTTTTTTTTTTTTTTTTTTTTTTTTTTTTTTTTGTTTTTTTTTTTTTTTTTTTTTTTTTTTTTTTTTTTTGGGGGGGGGGGGGGGGGGGGGGTGGTTTGGTTGCCGAGAGAATCACGAGTACCCTTTTGGGTTTCAGAAAATCATTTCGGGATAATCTTAATAGGTCGTAAACAAGCGCGTCTGTAGCACACATTTTCCTTTTTCCTTCCCAAGAGCCTTCTTTTTTTCATCATCTTCCTAACGTCGTAACTTAACCTCAGAAAATAAAGGTTGATTCTCGTAAGAACTTCAGTTAAGTTTCCATTCGCCACGTCTTTCTTATTGACAGTGGAATTTCGTAAATTTACTGCAGTCAAAGCTGACATCAAGGGGAATGATAGTTTCTGTTTCACAACCTGTTCAATTAATAGCTGTCTGGTCACATTTAATTGGTCAATTATCATAATTATAATTATTTTTGACTGATGTTATTCTGTTTCACATCCAGTTTAATTAACAGCTACCTGAATTGACTAAGCAGTGGTCGTATTAAATTGGTCAATTATCATAATTATCATTATTTTTGACTGGTGTTATTCTTTACAGGGTTTCAGTTTGCGTTACAGAAAAAAAATGTTACAAACGTATAATTAACAGAATGGAAATTTTCTTATTCGTGAGATATAGGAAGTCGCCAATATCATCATAAATTTTAATACCAACATTACTAATATGCAAACCATTCATCACACTACAAAATACAGAAAACAATGATCCTTAAACAGTTATCTATATAAGTGTGACTATATAGATAAAACCTACAGCTCTTAAAAGATTGTAAACCCATCCATCTTTGGTCAAATTTTCTTTCGATAAAAATAAAAATAAATACATGCATACTTACATACTTAAACAAATACATAAATAAACAAATAAATAAATAAATAGATCAACAAATAAATAATTTCAAAATTGTCCTACGCAAACTTTCAGGCGACCTAATATACGATCAGAGAGAGAGAGAGAGAGAGAGAGAGAGAGAGAGAGAGAGAGAGAGAGAGAGAGAGAGAGAGAGAACGTAAACTAAACACGTGTTTTAAAAGCAAGCAATTCAAAGACGATCATAGAGACAAACACAGTACGAAAAGACACGACCAAAACACGTGGTTAAAAGCATGAAAAAATAAATAAATAAAAGAAAAAGAAAAAAATCCTACCCAGACGCTCAGACTATTCCATATATTCCAACAATTCCTCTTTGATAACAACTTGAGAATGTCAAATTAGGAATGCTGTCATGGACAAGGTTACGTACGGCGTAAATCAGAAATTCTATCAGACGAGAGACCCGACAGAGAGAGAGAGAGAGAGAGAGAGAGAGAGAGAGAGAGAGAGAGAGAGAGAGATCCATCTTTGCGTGACAAGCTCTTCCCCCACACCACCCCTCTTCCCCCTTTCTCTCCCTCCCCCTCCTTATTTCGGAGATGCCTGCATTCCGAAGACTTACCAACGCTCCTGCTCGCTCCTGCTTCTGGTTTATATATATATATTTTCGAAGCCATCTTATTTCTCCCCCTTGAAAAATACTTCGGCCCTTTCCCAGCTACAGCAATGGGGGGGGGGGGGGGAGGTGAATGGGGGGGGGGGGAAGGGACCTCGTTTTCCTCCTCCTTCTCCTCCTCCTCCTCCTCCCTTCCCCTCACCCACTTTCCCCTCTTCCCCCAGTCGTTCGACATCATTTCCCTTTTCTCTTATCCTCTGGTCATTGTTGCATCACCCTATTCCTTAAAGATTATTCAAAACACCATGTGGAAGAGAGAGAGAGAGAGAGAGAGAGAGAGAGAGAGAGAGAGAGAGAGAGAGAGAGAGATTCTCCCTTATTGGAAGTAGCGAAGAAGAAAATGAACTTCGAAGGCAAAAGGGATGACGACTGATGAAGTAGATAGAAGTGAGTAGACGAGACGGAGAATCACTCCCAAAGGGTCTGAAGGAGGAGGTAAAAGACGCAGACATTTGGGTATAAAGGACACAGAGAGAGAGAGAGAGAGAGAGAGAGAGAGAGAGAGAGAGAGAGGGCAGACGGCCACCCTGTGGGAATATTGAGAGAAAATGAAAAAAGGAATAAAAAAGGAATTGCAGGACACTGGGAATGAAGAAGAAGGGCGGTGGAGACAGAAATGCAGACAAATAGGAGGATGTAGATCAACTGGTTGATAAAGAGAGATATAAACTATTTTAAGAATTTTGAGGTGTTAGTTGAACGCTAATTCATATCTTTAGAGTTAAGGCTTGAGAAATAAATCGGCAAAATTATATTTTAAGTTCTTTCTGTTATACTGCCTGCCACACACACATACACACCGACACACACATATATATACACTTCTATTGTTGATGTTGGTTGTTATTTCTAGAAAAGAATTTAACATCTTCAAATAAATTTTTAAGTGGAATTCGCGCTTACGTCAAACCTAAGTAAAAAAAAACAAAAATTAACAAATATTTCAAATCGGAGAGAAATCAATAAAACAAATCTTATGACAATTAGAGGACCACAAGAAATTTGGGAAGATCGAGACAAGGCCCTTTGGTTTCTAAGAATGAATTAACAGGGGACTTCAGAGATGAACGACAACGTCTTGTAAAGAAACAATTTGACGCCAGATAATTTTGCGTCGTCTAATCCTTTGGGACAGGAGACAAGTAGCTTTTAATTCTCTCTGCTCCCGCAGGAGTCCATCAGCCTCGTACAGGAGGCCTAAAAAAAAATAAAATAAAAGAGTAAAGCTTTATGTGACATCCATTCAAGAACTTGCTGTCCTTGGGAGCGCTTATGCAGCTGTGCCATACGAAGTCGCCTCCCCCCCCCACCCCCCCCCCCCCCAACACCCTTCCCCCTACCCAAAGCCCCACCCCCAAGACTTACCCACTCCCACCACCTCCTACCACACCCCGAGCCAGACCACCACCCACCTCCCATCCACAAACCCCACCCATCCTTCTTTGGGTGATCTTATTAAATTGAAAATTATTTTTGAGTGACTGATCAAATCAGTGTTTATTTTTGTAACAGACGTCGATGATCAGTAAAATAACTCAGCGAATAAATAGATAAGTGTTAAATAGACAAGGATTTAATTCCCTTCGTCTTTATTCTCTTCTCTTTTTGAAACTGAACCAAAGCCAGATTAATTGAAGAGAGAGAGAGAGAGAGAGAGAGAGAGAGAGAGAGAGAGAGAGAACAAAACCATTTATCTTTTTTTTTTTCAGATCCAAAAATCGAATTTTCTTCATCTACCGAAGCAAAGAATAGAGAGAGAGAGAGAGAGAGAGAGAGAGAGAGAGAGAGAGAGAGAGAGAGAAACAAAACCATTCTCATTTTGTTTTCCAGATCCGAAAATCAAATTTTCTTCATCTACAGAAGCAAAAAAGAGAGAGAGAGAGAGAGAGAGAGAGAGAGCAAAACCACCATTCCTTTGTCTTTCCAGTTCCAAAAATAAAAAATTTTCTTTATCTAGAGCAGCAGAAAGGAGAGAGAGAGAGAGAGAGAGAGCAAAACCATTCTCATTTTTCCCAATCCCAAAAAATCAAATTTTCTTCATTTAGAGCAGCAGAACAGAGAGAGAGAGAGAGAGAGAGAGAGAGAGAGAGAGAGAGAGAGAGAAACGCGTGGTGGAACAAGAGAAAGACAAAGAGAAAGGGGTGAAGAGAGAGAGAGAGAGAGAGAGAGAGAGAGAGAGAGAGAGAGAGAGACGCATGGTGAAACAAGAGAAAGACAAAGGAGAAAGGGGAGAGAGAGAGAGAGAGAAAGAGGTGGGGAAGGGGGAGAGAGAGAGAGAGAGACGCAATTGACGGAGGAGATATAGGGGAGGGGAATGGAAAACACGTGGGCCAGCCACGGGTTAATGGAAAGGGGTGTAAAAGGAACCTATTCAGCAAAGTGGAACATGTGAGAGATCAAAGTGTGGAGATAATCTCGTCGCAGGTGTTTCTTTTGGCAACGCGAATAATTCTACTATCCAGAATGAGTAGACAATATAATTTACGACCCCCGAAATACATAATTTTACGGAAGGAATACAAGTCAGATTTTGAGTTTGCTCTTATTATTTCTCCCTTACTATCCAGAATGAGTAGACAATATAATATACGATCCGAAATACATCATTTTACAGAAGGAATATAGTTAAGTCACATTTTCACTTTGGTGTTATGATTTCTTCCATAACGAGATAGGCATAAAAAAAACTTTCCAGGTTAGTGATTGATGGTCTCGCCTGAGTATATGAGGCTTTATCGATTATATTTGTATTTACAACATTGCATAAATACCCATTTTCATTATTTGACAACAGTGCATTAATTGATGTTTTTCTAATAGCTGACAATACCTGACGTCGTCTCCAACTTGAATATATTTTTTAAATCTCTTAAAAACGGTTTCACATACACACAACCGAAGCTAATTAATACTTATCAACACCTAATTGTACTCAAAGAAGGAACATTTTAATGCCTTTATTGTAATAACACAGAGTAGGTGAAGTGGAGCTTTCGTATTAGAAAAAAAAAAAAAAAAAGGAAGTTACATCCCTGCCGTCCCTGGTGCTTGTATTGCTTTAGTTAATGGGTGCTACTCACTTGGCATGTTAGGATCCTCATCTCTTAAAATTTACAACAGCTTTTATGATAGTGTTAAGGAGGTAATGCTAGGAAGGTAATGTTATCTTGATTTGTCATAATTCTGAATAAGTTTTTGGGGCTGAAATATTTCAAGGCTGCAAATTATTTGTCTCATTTCTATAACTGTTTGCGGTTTTTTTTATTAGTCTTTAGTTAATATTATGCTTCCAATAATTTGCTTCTTTTCTCATATTTGAGCATTTTATTCTGTGTTACCTTGCTCTGTTGATTAGTTATTTTCAGAGGTTTAAAATCAGAATATATACACATCATCATGCACAATAATAATAATAATAATAATAATAATAATAATAATAATAATAATAATAATAATAATAGTGCATATTTTAAAAATATCACAAGAAATAATAATAATCATAATGATAATAGTACTGGAAACTTTATTATTTGAATTATATATCATAATAACATATGAACTACAATTGGAAAAACCAGTTTTACAAATATAATAATAATAATAATAATAATAATAATAATAATAATAATAATAATACGATGAACTGCACTCGTAAAAATATTTCACAAATAAGAAAAACATTGAAAAATTCAAGACTTACTTAAAATAAAACGAAATACAAAGGACACTTCTTAAAATGGCTAAAAAAAATGAATGGAGTTTGTGTCCACGAAGGTAATGGTTGTGAGCAGTCTTAATGGATGAGGGGGGTAGATGAGGGGTAGGAGGGAGGAACAAAGGGTGTGGTGGGTGGGTGGGTAGGACCAGATTTCGGGTAAGTAGGTGGCTTAGTCTAGCTACCCTTGCCCGGACCTGCTTCGGTTAGGTTAGGGAAATTTATTGGGTAGTTGACGGCGGTTTGGCTATTTAAAAACCGAGCGGAAATATACTTTGACAGATGTATGGGGGCACGGAGGGGAGGAAAAGAAGAAGGGCATGTTAGGATAAAAAGGAGTTAAAAGGAGGAGGAGGAGAAAAAGGAGGAGCCTGAGAACGGAGAACAAAGTAACCTCAAAGGCAAAGGGGGAGGAGTCCGACCTGAGGATTTTCGGAGAACGGGAAATAGACAGGATTCGAGAAGAGGAAAAACGGGAAGAAGAAGAATATATTGATATATAGAGTCCTGGAGGATGGAGGAGGAGGCGTCGCAGGAGAAGATGGAGAAGGAGGAGGAGGAAAATGGACGCCCTACAAGGAGAATGGGAGCCGAAGGTCTTCGTTGGGGAGGGTGGGAGCAGCAGGCATGGCATGGATAAAGAGAGCAAAATGGGTGGTTGGGATGGGCGGAGAGGAGAGGGGAGGCCCTAGGGGTGGGTGCGTGGGTATGGGGGTATGATGATGGGCGTCGATGAAGACGGGTTTCTGGATAGCTGCACTTACGGGATATGAAGACATCAGTTTATACAAGTCTTGTCTTCTGCTTCTTTGGGCGTAATGCCCTTCGGGTAATCTCTGGCTCGCTTTGCCCCACCTGGGTCGTCTTTCCTCCTTCAGGAAATGGGGGCGTTGCTTTGGCATTAGCATTTCGTTAGTGAAAGCGTGATAAAGGTGTATACGTATGATTGTTTTCATAATGTCGCATAGATTAGCGAATGCAGACATACATACATACATACACACGGCCGCACGCACATATATATTATATATATATATATATATTATATATATATATATATATATATATATATATATATATATATATAATGTTACTAAACCGAATTTAAATGCCACATGATTCACTGTAAAGTGATTATTTTAGATAATTAATATTACTTATTATTATTATTATTATTATTATTATTATTATTATTATTATTATTATAAAAACGAAGATGATATGATGATAATGTTTGATTCAACATCCATATATATATATATATATATATACTATATATATATATCTATATATATATATATATACATATATAATTATGTACATCAGCTTCATTATATATATATATATATATATATATATATATAATATATATATATATATATATATATATATATAAATCATGTATAATCATCGTTCCTGTTATCAAAACATCAATAAGGCAAGAACTACGAAGCATGATCCTCTCCTTAAAATCTAGCCACTGACTACCGCATAAATTCCTACCGCATAATTTGCTTACTAATAATAATAATAATAAAAAATTCTCTCTTTATATTTTAAACAGGGTGGTCAGGTCACTTCCCTACCCCGGAGAAGTTTCATACCTCTAAAGGTGTTAATAATTAACTGTAAATAGATACGACCCCTTTTAATTATCATCTGACAGCTTTATGTATTTTAAAAAGATCGTCCACCGTTGGTGCTAATGAGTTCAAGATTTGATTATCTTTTGTTATATATGGCATGGGAGATTATAAACAAGATTTACAGGCCTACGGAAATTGAATGGGAGATTATAAACAAGATTTACAGGCCTACGGAAATTTAATTGGAGATTATAAACAGGATTTACAGGCCTACCGAAATTTAATGGGAGATTATAAACCGGATTTACAGGCCTACGGAAATTTAATGGGAGATTATAAACAAGATTTACAGGCTTACGGAATTTGAATGGGAGATTATAAACAGGATTTACAGGCCTACGGAAATTGAATGGGAGATTATAAACAAGATTTACAGGCCTACGGAAATTGAATGGGAGATTATAAACAGGATTTACAGGCCTACGGAAATTTAATGGGAGATTATAAACAAGATTTGCAGGCCTACGGAAATTGAATGGGAGATTATAAACAAGATTTACAGGCCTACGGAAATTTAATGGGAGATTATAAACAGGATTTACAGGCCTACGGAAATTTAATGGGAGATTATAAACAAGATTTACAGGCCTACGGAAATTTAATGGGAGATTATAAACAAGATTTACAGGCATACGGAAATTTAGTGGGAGATTATAAACAAGATTTACAGGCCTACGGAAATTTAATGGGAGATTATAAACAAGATTTACAGGTCTATGGAAACTTAAAGTTAAATGTCTGTTGTGTTATCAATGCAACTTTACTCTCCTGTTTATTGATACATTGCGAAATAGTTATCAACTGGATACAGTTTTCAAACCGATAACTTACCTTATGTTTCTGATCATTTCATTTGCTTATACTGTCTATAATTAACGGCTTGGATCAACACTAATTCACATGAATTTGCTTACGAGAAGTAAACTGGTTAACCTATGTTTCAAAATCCAAATATATCCAATGAATAAAATTTCACTTAAATAAAAGGGACAAGTTTGACATCTTTATGTTATTTTTAAATAATCGCCACTTGGGCTTTTAAATTTCAAAAGTAAGTTCTTGCAAGTCTTAAATGGAGGTAGTCACGCTAGTCACTGATAAATCAATGTAACTCGTGCATTCCTGTTTTATTCCCTCTTCGGAAATTCTCAAGTTTCTGAAGGCGGTATAGACGTTGTTTTCTAGAGGCTAAAACTTTGGCTAAGCACCAACTGGAATTCAGACAAAAATGCATGTATATATAATATATATAATATATATATGTATATATATATATATATATATTATATATATATATATATATATATATACATATACATCCAGTCCCGAGAATATAAGGAATTAC
>NC_087203.1:111246500-111251500 GCF_015104395.2 Macrobrachium nipponense | reverse complement strand
TATTATTATTATTATTATTATTATTATTATTATTAGAATTATTATTGTTATTCGGAAGGTAAACACCTACGAATATCCATCAGGACTACAGGAACCATTGACTTGAAATCCATTGACTCTATAGGGATTGTTATCAACGAGTTGTCACTGCATGAAAGCAAATAAAACCTAAAAAACAAAAACCTGCAGGTCCCATTAATTAAAATTGAACATAAATACGATAACTGAAAAACAAAAGAATCTGATAAGGCTATACTGAACATATCCAAAATGCACCACTATAAAATGTGTAAAGGTAAAATTGTACATTCAACATTTTTTTCCTTGTTCTTCTGGGGATTCAAATGTGTTTTTTTTAGAGAACAATTAGAATTAGACCTTACGTTAAGCATCCATGCTGTTTGTAGACGAATGGAATCAGTTAGAGCATGCAATATTTTAATGACTAAAGATAAATATCCAAGGATTTAAATGTTTTTCAAACTAATAGAGAGAGAAAATTAAATGAATATAATATACATACATACGCACAGACCATAAGTATACACACTCAGACGGGCAAATGGCCCTGCCTAGCCTGTCCACAAACAAACGGCCTTAAGAGAGAGAGAGAGAGAGAGAGAGAGAGAGAGAGAGAGAGAGAGAGAGAGAGAGAGTTCAAATTTCAGCAGCGAAGCCAGCCCTTCCATTCGTCCTGACAACGAACGACACACTTGTCAATTGGCGAACTTAGTAGTTTCGTGCGTAACAAAGAAAATCCTCTATGGAATGAATTCCAGCACCAGCAGCAGCAGCGGAGCAATAACACTCGATCTAAGCAACAAGAAAGAACAACAACAACAACAACCAGAACAACAACAAGAACAACAGCGTCGGGACACAGGAGGCGATAACCTCGTCGATGATCAACCACCGGCTGTGGATGGGTGAGATAGGATAGTTGGGAGGTGGGAGGGAAGGGAGGAGGAGGGAGGGGGAGGAGTAATTGAGGGGGAGGGCTGTTGTTTTGGGGTGGGGAGTGGATGCAAGAACAAGTGTAGGGGGGAAGGGAAGGGGGGGAAGGGGGTTCCATCTCTGGAGTTGAATATTGGATGAAGGTGGAGGAATGGGTGGAGGGCGAGTGGAGAGAGAGGAGGATTAGTACATCTTTGGGGTAGGGGTAGGGGTAGGGGTAGTGCAACTGGGCGTGTTGTCATGCGGTGCGAGTCAATTATTCTGCCACTCCGGGCCAGCGGGGGCATGTCCTGGAATTGTATATGGCAACGTGTACTCCCCTCTCCTCCTACTACTACTACTACTCCTACTACTACTACTACTACTCCCGCCTGGCACTCCGGAATTGAATTCAGTAACGTTTGTTGTTGTCTCTGGGGCCGGGAGCTCTCTCTCTCTCTCTCTCTCTCTCTCTCTCTCTCTCTCTCTCTCTCTCTCTCTCATACGCCCGCTGTTGGGTATTGCCTTTATTTTAAGTCGTTTCGTCAGGCTGTTAAGTGACGAAATGACCTGAATAACAAAGGCAGGCGAGGATATGTGAGATAGATAGATAGATGGAGAGATAGACTGATAGATAGACAGATAGATGGTTATGTGAGATATATAGATGAATAGATATTTTGATAGACAGAGATAGAGATAGCTGGCTATGTGAGATAGATAGATAGATAGATATACAGACAGACAGATAAATGGCTATGTGAGATGGATTGGTTGGTAGATATACAGATAAACAGATAGATGGCTAGGTGAGATAGATAAATGGAGATATAGACTAATAGATAGACAGATAGACAGATAGATGGCTATGTGAGATGGATAGATGGAGAGATAGACTGATAGATATACAGATAGACAGATAGATGGCTATGTTAGATAGATAGATGGAGCGGTAGATTGATAGATATACAGATAGACAGACAGATGGCGATGTGAGATAATTGTATAGATAGATAGATAGATAGTTAGATAGATAGATAGATAGATAGATAGAGGGGTATTTGATATCTATAGATAAGATAGAAATAGAAAGTTTAAATACCAATGAACTATAATTTCAGTCATTAGAACATTTTCTGACGATTTATGATATCAAAACGAAACAAAACTTTCCATTTTATGAATGACAATATCAGTGCTATATAAATCTGGAGAGAGAGAGAGAGAGAGAGAGAGAGAGAGAGAGAGAGAGATAAAAAATATCATAATTTTATTGAAGCAAATGATCAGTACTAGAGATAGAAATCCATAGATAAAAAATATCATAATAATTTTATTTTATTGAAGCAAATGATCAGTGCTAAAGATAGAAATTCATTGAGAGAGAGAGAGAGAGAGAGAGAGAGAGAGAGAGAGAGAGAGAGAGAGAGAGAGAGAGCGTCCCGTACCAACATTGAAGGGAAACATCTGAAAATTTCTACCCCCTTGCATATAAACGGGTACAGCTCGTAGTTCGAAAAATATGAAGGCCATACGAGCCAACCTGACGTTCAGGAAAATGGGTTCGACAGCGATGCATTTCAAACCCATTGTCGTTGGGGGACGGCGCTCCCTGCAAACCATTTCAGTTAACGTAGTAGATGTGCAGTTGGATGGGAGGATGGGGGCTGGAGGATGAGGGGGAGGGTGGAGGGGGTTGGGGGGAGCACAACCACACCAGGGAAACTTGTGTAAGGATGCTGGGAGGCAGACGTGACAGAAGTTGGTGAGTAGATGGAGAACAGAGGATAAGAGTGTTTTATATTTTACTTTTGGGGGGGGGGGGGGGGGGGGGGTGGGGGGGGGGGGGGGGCAGTGGGGAGGGGGATTGTTGTTTTTAATATTCTTTAGTATGGGGAGGGGGCTGCTCCATTTTTTGGGAGGTGGGGAACATGGAATATTGGGTGAATGAAGGACAGTGTGTGGAGAGAGAGAGAGAGAGAGAGAGAGAGAGAGAGAGAGAGAGAGAGAGAGAGAGAGAGAATTTTTAATCCATCAGAAAGCTTGAAGCTTGCCGGTCATTATTTCTACAAATTCGTCTCTCTGACAAAACCTCCACAATTACTATTATAAGTATCAAAATCCGGAATAGTATTATGTACAGCAGCTTTAAGTACAACTGAAAGTCACTGAGCAGTGATATATGAAAACTGCTGATCTTGGCAGAATAGATATGAGATAAGGTAGATTCTGGAAGTGCCTGAAGACTTCACAACATATGAAAGACATCTCATCTGCTCCAAGAGTAATGGGAGAAGCAGTCTTTTGGAAAATTATACGACCAATTTATGGATCAGGGAATAAGGGTGAGGGTGACGAGGAGAGCGGCTCGAGTCCACTTACTAAACCAAGTTCGAATCCCGGATGGGACAGACGCTCTTGCCATTAATACTTCCCCTCGGGTGTAAGTTATTCCTAAGGCATATGAGTTACATGGTAAACGATATTTGTGACTTAATATTGTTAATAAGTCACCCACCGTGTGAAGTGATTATATATATATATGATATATATATATATATATATATAGATATATAATATATTAATATATATATATATATATATATATTATATATATATGTGTGTATGTATGTATATATACATATATATATATATATATATATATATATATAGATATATATATATACATATATATAATATATATATATATCTATATATATATATATATATATATATAGATATTATATATTAGTGTGTGTGTAGTATGAGTGTGTATCGACTACATTCTCTTCTTGGCATAAAGAGAATATATACAAGAAAAAAGAAGCCGACTGAATACTCTAGCATTGCATTCTTTAAATTCTCAAACTCTAGATAAATAAAGGAGGAAGGTAAAATTCCACAGCTACACAAAAGAATGAATTAATGATACCGAAAAATATAAATAAGTATTATCTGTTTCTTGGAGGCAGTGCAATTGAACGAATTATTGGCACACAATTCAGGTCATATATTGCAAATCATAATCGATAAATCAAGGAAGACGTATGCGTAGTTAAATCTATGTCAGAAAATGAAATTACACATAGTAAAGAAATATATGGAAGAGTTATAGTTATTGCTTATATAAACACTCACACACACACAGAGGCATTGCTTGTTTGTTTGTATGGTGTTTTTACGTTGCATGGAACCCGTGGTTATTCAGCAACGGGACCAACGGCTTTAAGTGACTTCCGAACCACGTCGAGAGTGAACTTCTATCACCAGAAATACATATCTCTCACAACTCAATGGAATGCCCGAGAATCGAACTTGCACAGAGGCATTGCAGTCGACAAAATAATTAACACAACACTCAGATAAACTAGTAAATCAAAATTTATATATGAAATGACGACCTATTCATAGTTAAAACTTGTCATTACATAAAAGTACATATAAGGAAATGAAGGATATGGACAATAGGAATTTATCCCTCATACACACACAGGTACACTCAGACATATAAAATGCGTAATTCATCCTCATATAAACAAACACACACACAAACACACATACACACACACACGGGTACACTGAAGAAGGATCGGTATCTCTTGGCACTTCAAGGCTAACCTCCACTTCCACTTCCTCCACCTCCTCCTCTTCCTCCTCCTCCTCCTCCTCCTCCTCCTCCTCCTCCTCCTCCTAGTGCATACAACCAACTCGAGAGCTACTAGCAAAGACGACACGAGACGAGGGCATAACTGTTATATAAGTTCTGGAGAGACGCAAATAACACAATACTAGGAGGCCGCACACGGAGATAATTCAACCCACCTTTGATGGCGCTGAGTGACAAACTTTCCGGATATACTTAAGATATATTCCGCTAGGGGGGTGGGGGTGGGGATGGGGGATGGAGGGGGAGGGAACGAACGCCCCCACAAGGTGGACGATCGCACACCTTGGAGAGAAAGACGAGAAAAATAAAAGAAAAGAAAAGGAAAGTAAGAAAAAAAAAAAATTTAAACACTAGCCTAACATCAGGCTGCAGCTTGGTGAATATTTAACGTCCCTCATAA
>NC_087203.1:111234000-111241500 GCF_015104395.2 Macrobrachium nipponense | reverse complement strand
CATTTAGTTCAACAGAATTAAGTTTAAAAGAGGGTCTCTTCCAAATTATATTATATATAAAGAATTTATACATTAAAAATTATTATTATTCAATTATTTATTATTATTATTAATTTATTATTATTTTAGAGTTAAATTAATTTATTATTATTATTATTATTATTTTCATGATAAGGACTGAAGTTGAACTTGAGAATAGGGAAAGAACCAATGAATAACAAACTTTTGAGATAATTAAAACCAAATAACATCCAATTAGCCTGCAAAAGAGAGGATGGCAAGAATGTACTACAAAAACGTATCACTTCGGACACAGAGAAATTAGGAGTTAGCACAGGACGGAGAATTGTGGAGTGGTACCTGCTGGCAGTGGAACAAATCAATCTGAATTAAAAAGTACAATATTCGTTGATTGAAAGAGGATCTCAAGTGGGAAACTTTGAGAATATAAAAAGATACATTGTGGAGATAAAATCTTGGGTTTGGACGTCAGTCATACAAAGGCAGTAAAATAATCTTTATTTCTAATTATATAGAGACTGGATGCGTCTAAATTCTTAGTTGGAATTTTAAATGAAAAATATAGCCGAGAATGTAATAATAAATAATAATAATAATAATAATAATAATAATAATAATAATAATAATAATTCTCAACTGCAATAAAAAGCATTAAGATATAGTTAGAAATTATAGATATTCACTAAAAACTAACAAACCCCAACACAAACAATCTCGCACTATATAAAATAATAACATGAAATAATACAATCAATATTAAAAATCACTGCAATTCATACAGCGGAACTAATCCCATTTTCTCACCATCTCATCTAACAGCCGTTTAACCTCATCAAAGGAATTTGTAAAAAGTCACTCCAAAGTTGTACAATATCGGGAACAGGGACACATTTTAAGAGGGATTTGCATTTTACTAATTTGATCACAAAAATTTAAACTCGCCTTGTTAATGTCTTCGTAATAAAATTTCTCATTTTTTTAAGCCTTTGCAAAACTGAGATCTTAAATACAAAGAGTTCATTTAAAACTCCCATTGTATTCAAAAAAAAAAAAAAAAAAAAAAAAAAAAAAAAAACAAAAAAAAAAAAAAAAAAAAAAAAAAAAAAAAAAAAAAAAAAAAGTTTGCTAAATCGTGTGTTTTCTAATAAGTGAAGTTGAATAATGGCAAAGATTGGTGGTGCTTCTCGGATGGGTGGGTGAGCTGTTGATATATGTACATGTATAATATATATATATATATATATATATATATATATATATATATATATATATATATATATATATATATATATAATATATATTTTTTAATATAGATATATAATATTTATATATATACTCATATATTCTATATATATATATATATATATTAGCTATATATATAATTATATTTATTATATCAACGCTGCTGGTGACTCCCAAGGCAACAGCTGTTTAGGCAATGAAAAGTTTGAGACGAAAACTACAATAAAAAAAAATATGTCGAATACTATAAATATAATAAAGATTAATGTATCCATCTGATGAATTTATCTGTCAAAAACGTTCCAGATACAAAATATAACAGATGTATCACGATCTCTGTCACTGGATTAGTTCTCTCTATCCAAAGAGAACTTATCTCATTCAAAGGGGAAACACAAGACTAAGTGAACAGGGAGACCGACCGTAACAACCTTAAACCCCCTTTTGATTAAAAAAAAATAAAAAGAAAACAACACCAAAATTCTGGTCCGTTCCGAAAGCGGGAATATAACTGGGGGCGGGGGGGGGGGGTGAGCGATTGAAAGGAAAGGCGGGTACACCACTCGAAAGAGAGACGCAGAAAACTAATCTCCGTAATACATCCTGCGCCTTGTCACCCTAAGAAGGAGAAGAAGAAGAAAAGAAGAAGAAAAAAAAGCTCTCTCTCTCTCTCTCTCTCTCCGGATCATGTCGATTTGATGAACCTATAACGTAAACACACTTCGACAAAAGAGCCGCCTCTTCTCCCAAATCTCTCGTTCCGGGTCTCATCAAACCCTCCTTGACAGGCGAAGAAGAGGAGGAGGAGGAGGGGGAGAGAAGAGGAGGAGGAGGAGGATACCCCTACCCTCTCCTCCTCCTCCCCCCCAAGGGTCCCACCCCCGGAAAAAGTGTCATATATATCTCATCCAAAGATAGACTCGATAGGCAGGGTAATAGCTGCCCTGACGATCTCCTAAGCACATTCCGCACGCGGGTACCACCACCGCAGAGCGACGACTCACACTTTACCCCTTCAATAACCCCTTCAATAACATCCCGGGGATATGGATTTGTTGCAGAGAGAGAGAGAGAGAGAGAGAGAGAGAGAGAGAGAGAGAGAGGACGAATAGAAAAGAAGAGAAAAACAGGTAAAAGCAGACTCGTCTACGTGGGTCTTCCGTTCATTCTTTTCTCTTTCTTTCATCTTATTATTCCCTCTTCCTCGCTTATTTTTTATCTATTTATTTATTTATTTATTTATTTTTTTTGCCTCAGTAAGAGGAGAGGAATTCTTACCTTAATATGGTCGAAGACATGCATGATGAACATGATCGAAGAGAAGAGGCGGAAACGAAAGATAATTCACGTCTGTTCTTTTTGCTGGGAATTCGCAAAAAAAATAAAATAAAATAAAATAAAAATAAATAAATAAATAAATAAACAATAAGACTGAATTTTACTTTACGAATAAATCACTAGATATACAAATTAACCACAGGTATCTAAGCTGATAAGTATGACTGTTGTCGCCGAGAGCATGTTAATTACCAGCCAGATAATTATCATACGATTAGGCAGTATCACCTGTCTCTAACTGTCAAACTTACACACGGCTAGAGGCGTTCCCGACAGACTAAGGGAGCTATTTGTATTGGGGGTCTTACATATATATATATATATATATATATATATATATATATATATATATATATATATATATATATATAGTACACACATCTATATATATTATTTAAATAAATAAATGATATAGGTTATATATATAATGTGCGTGTGCAAAAGAGAGAGAGAGAGAGAGAGAGAGAGAGAGAGAGAGAGAGAGTAAATGACCAGAACCCCGAGCCAAACAAAATGGTGTTTACAATGGGGCTTGTGTCTACAAGAATGTGTTATAAGGTTACACCGTCCCGCCGTTTCGACCATCAACTTTTTTTTTTCCTTCTCTCTTAATCTCTCTGCTTGTTAACAGAGCTTGTAATCGCATCTATAATAATCCGACAAAACAAATCACCCACATGTTGTTTGTCAACAGAGAGAGAGAGAGAGAGAGAGAGAGAGAGAGAGAGAGAGAGAGAGAGAGAGAGAGAGAGAGAGATTTTATGCAGTCTACGTGACATAAACTCTGAAAATAGAAGTGAATGACAATAGAATAATCGAGATTTAAGATAATAAAAAAAAATAATTTTTACATACTGCTTCACATTAAAACATTTCGATTCATTTAGAATCTACAGGTATTTAACAATAAAATTCACCCTTGGTCAGACCAATCACAGACAATACAAATGACGGATGTTCCATTAATGAAATAAAGACTATTCTGAAAATAATCGAACGCCTCTTTCTAAAGGTCGTGGGACGCTATCAAAAATATCCACAACTGAAAACAAGAAAATAATTTTATAATAACAGACTGAAATATAAGACGAACGTCTGACGTTTATGTGTGAAGGAAACTTGTATTAAGTGCAATAAAACACTACTGCGGTCAAAATAAAACGAACACTGGGAACTGTTTGACAATAAGAATACGTAATGAACCACTCTGTACCACTAACTAACTGGTACTATTATCTCTTAATACAGTGGAAGCTACTTCACTTTGGAAAAGATAAAAACAACTAGAGGCAATATGAGCTGCATTGCCTGCAAACTGTGCTGCCTTACTTTCAACGACTGCAATCATCTATCAATCAGCAAAGACTAAAACACAAAGGGTCGAGATCATTACCCTTAGGAACACCTGTCGTCCAACGCATCACGTTTCACAAAAAACTATGAAAGTCAAGTGTACGTTTCAGAGACATAACTTGCTAAGACAGAAAGGAAAGTGCTTCATCGCAGACAAACAAGCACTGACTTATACCCCTTATCATTGTTGTTTGGATAGGAGCGTTGCAAGTACCGGCAATTACTGCTTCCTTCAGGCGCACTTGGTATCAGGAGGCAAATGTCTAAAGCTATTACTTCGAGTTATTTATACGAGTGATTTTACATAAGCTTTTCGGTAGAATCAATAGAGCAATGGAAGGATCATGACTGGCCTGAGATTATTGATGCCAACAATATAACTATCCTTTGGATGATGCTCATCAATACTTAACTTTAGCTTATCCTAAAAATTCTGACAAAATAAAACAGAATAAAAATAAATAATTGTAGAAGGAAGCACCTCAATGAAAACTTCAGTAAAAGGTTAATTTATTTCAATTTTCACTGTAAAGGCTGCCTAGTCGTATAATTTTTTTCATTTTTATAGAATGGCAAATCAAATTCGGAGTGAACTGGACTGAATATAGAATGTTGGCCAAAGACCAAGCACTGGGACTTACGAGGTCATTCAGCACTGAAACGGAAGTGACGAAAAGGGTTGCAGCTAGATGCCGAAGGCACGCTGCAAAAGAACCTTAAGCAATGCCTACAGTGCACCCCATGAGGTGTGGGGTGGGAGCAGGGAATGCAGAAGTCGATAAAATGAAAGTCCACCAAAAATGATCCATAACTTTAAACCCTGAAGTATAACTAGGGTTCGGTACACCAAATTCCTTATAACTACAGCGTTAGATTTTGATGCAAATGGTTTTTGAAATACATAGCATTAAATTGCGCTTTTAAATGTTTCTCTTCACTTTCAAAATAAACCCGAACGACGCGCGGAATGTATAATCTTCAACTAACACTGTTGCTGAACAATCAGTGATGATAAGGTAGATACGAAGACTATTCAATGTGCAGGAATCAGCTTCCCAGACAATAAAAACCGGTTCCTCCGAAATTATTCAGACGGCCAGAGGTGTTCCATCACTTGGTGGGGAGAAGAGAGAGCTAGTCTACTCAAAAGATGGCCAGCTCACACTCGAGACCAATTATATCTAAGCACTGACTTGGCCAGAAGTTGCATACCTTTAATAAATAAATAAATAAATAAAATAAATAAAAGTAAATATATATATATGTTTATACATAATTTCTCTCTCTCTCTCTCTCTCACTCTCTCTATATATATCATATAATATATATATATATATATATTTTATATATGTATATTGAAATCATATATAAGATATAAACACACATTTCGACATACCTATATATATACCCATGTGTAATATATAATTATATATATATATATATATATATATATATATATATACTATATATATTTGTGTGTTGTGAGTTATATATTACCATAAACTATTCATGATACGAATACATTTAAAAGATATCGAATACCTACAGACACTTTTCAACCATTAAGGTCTTGTAAAAAGACTAATTGACAGCTAAGCCTTCAAAAAGGGGGGTGGGGGGTGGAGGGGGGTCTAAAGTCCTGTCTTACGCCTTACCCCTTCCTTCTAATTTCCGAGACGCTTAAAATAAAGGAAAACTAAATAAAATAAAAAAAGTAATCGAAGACGCATATAGAACCTTTTGCTTTAAAGAGAGATTAACAGTATGTCGAAAATAATGAGGTACTTGAATATCAATAGGCCCTATGCGAATTTCATATGAGTTATCAATGGCTATGGCATATTAACTGCAAATATGGTCCTGCATACATGACTATCTTATCTCTTTTGTCACACAACACAATTGAGAGAGAGAGAGAGGAGAGAGAGAGAGAGAGAGAGAGAGAGCTACAATTATGCTGAAGGCAATGAAACGAAGAAACGAGAGAGAGAGAGAGAGAGAGAGAGAGAGAGAGAGAGAGAGAGAAGAGATAACTATACAATTATGCTGATGGCAATGAAACGAAGAAATGAGAGAGAGAAAGAGAGAGAGACCACAATTTTGCTAATGGCACTGTGACGAAGAAACGGAGAGAGAGAGAGAGAGAGAGAGAGAGAGAGAGAGAGAGAGAGACGACTAAAAATCTGCTTGATGGCACTGAACTAAGAAATGAGAGAGAGAGACGAGAAGATATGGCCACAATTCTCCTGATGGCACTGAAACGAAGAAACAGCAGAGAGAGAGAGAGAGAGAGAGAGAGAGAGAGAGAGAGAGAGAGAGAGAGAGAGAGAGGCGAAAGCTGCTGCGGCTGCTGTGACGCCTCCACCGCCGCCGCCGCCGCACCTCCTTTCTTTCTCCCCCCCTCCCCAGAAGGGGGTGCTGGTAATCCACCTTCAGAGCCTCACACCTTCCGGCTATGAATATCAGAGAGGAAATTGAACCGATATATTCAGACGGCGCTGTAGCAGAAAACGCGCTATGGCCACCTAATCTCCTGCAGGAAATGAAGCTCTCCTTCTTGTCTTGAAGCTAAGGAACGCCTAAGGGGGGCGCCTACCACCCCCTATACCACCTCCGGCCCCCCCTTAAAAACCCACACCCCCAACGGCCCTCCAATGCCGAGGTCCAAGCCACAGCAACCTAACTGCGTCCCAAACCCCCATGATAAAGAGAGAGAGAGAGAGAGAGCCAACTCTCCTTCCAGCCCATCCCAGTGCAGTTACATATATCTGAACATTTTTGGAGACTAAGCAATTCAAGAATAGAGAATTGATTGGTTGAAGAAACCATTTAGGGGAGATAAACTGCAAATTAAAGCCCTTTCGAGCCGTATCCAGGATCCGTATGCGAGATCCCTGGGAAATGCCCCCCGCCCCCCACCCCAAAATACGGTGCTGTAGGAGAGAGACCATAAAAATTCGGAATAACAGTATTCTCAAACCTTCCAGGATTCCAATTTCCCTAAATGAAGATCCAATTTCACCCCTGTCGTCCCAGTCTAATTTTTTTCTTCTCTCCGGCTGTGAAGTCTCTCTCTCTCTCTCTCTCTCTCTCTCTCTCTCTCTCTCTCTCTCTCTCTCTCTCCTTTTCGATCACCGTAAATTCTCCTTCAAACCATCTTTTTTCCCCCAAATCCCCCCCTATCCCTCCCCTACCCCTCTTTCCTGCATCCCAACCCTCCCCTCTCTTACATCCCACCCCTCAAACCCCCCCAATTCCGAACCACCACCGAGACACCCCACCCCACCCCCACCCCTTTCCCACCTCCCTCCCTCCCCCTTCTAAAGTTGGTCAATAGCAACAAGCGAAGAACAAGAAATATTATTTCCCATTTCCAACAATGGCCTATTCCAGAAACACATACGTCGCACTCGGTATTAACTAGACTTTATGGAGGAGAATTGTTTCCAGACTTCCAGGGGATTTCCCCCGACTTCTTCGGGGTTACATCTTCATTTAGCCCGAATTGAAAATCATATTTCACAAGGTTTATATTCATAGTTTTCT
>NC_087203.1:111206500-111221500 GCF_015104395.2 Macrobrachium nipponense | reverse complement strand
AGTACAATTGAAAATAATATCAATTCAACTCAAATACCGACCGCTTTTGTAATTTGTACCGAGCAATGTGGTACTATTTGTTCCACTAAGGAATTGTTCACGGAAGCATAAAAAAAGTAAACTTCATTTTATTAGCAATCTATCTGGAACTGATAACTGATCTTCCGTTAAAAAAAAAGTAAAATAGCTTGAAATTGCTATAAATCAAGTAAACCAATAATAGCATTGCTGAAATCAATCTTTCTATTATTGCTATCTGAGAGAATCTTCCATGATCTAGCGTCAGTTATTACTGGGTAAAGGTCGCAACAAAAATCCAGATGATTGTCTTCCCTAAGATCTCTCTCTCTCTCTCTCTCTCTCTCTCTCTCTCTCTCTCTCTCTCTATATACCGTGGGAAAATAAGCCGTGAATCGGTCTCCGACTATTGTGGACACACGGGTAATGGGCAATTCCTCAATTACTACTGGTAACGCAAAAGGCTACTTCGACTTATTCTCTCAAGATTACTGAGAGAAGCAATGCGTATTATCCCATAAAAATCATTTCCTGAGAACGTGTTCGCATATGTGTGTGTGTGTGTGTGTGTGAGAGAGAGAGAGAGAGAGAGAGAGAGAGAGAGAGAGAGAGAGAGAGAGAGAAATATACAGGAAGGTACAGAAACATGCTATATATAGGTCTCTTATCTTAATCTGAAGCTTAGAATTATCAATATTATAGAAATGCTACAAGAGAGAGAGAGAGAGAGAGAGAGAGAAGAGAGAGAGAGAGAGAGAGAGAGAGAGGAGGAATATACAAGAAGGTAAGAAAACATACAAAGGTTCTTTTATGCTTAATCTGAGCTAGAGTTATCAGATTATAAGATGCTACATGGAAAGAGAGAGAGAGAGAGAGAGAGAGAGAGAGAGAGAGAGAGAGATTTTCATGACTTTATTCTCTCAGATACAAGCTTCTCCTCCGACGTATTTGAACTGTCAGGAATATTTTTTCTGACATGCTCAGGCGTCTGTCTAGACACGGTCCGCCCGAGGCTAATTATAGTATATATAAAAAAATAGTGTTTAAATAATTATAAAATCTACGCTTAAGCATAAAATGCGATTAGCGAATGACTTCAACGGTTGTTTAAAGTTGTAGTTAAAATTAATTACCGAAATGTAAATTCATCGTATAGCGAAAAAAAAGGGACCTAAAAATATTCTCAGGAATCAGAATACTTCATTTAAGATAAGGGTGAGCACAATTACTTTAACAATAGATATACTGAATTCCTGAAACCAGTTATTCTCTATCGTATCCTGGCTTGTATTTGTGACAAATACGCTCCATGGTAACCTCTCTTCGGATAATTTCAAGGTCACTCGATGTTGTTAAGCGTTAATCCTTGACAAAAACGTGAGAGAGAATTTCTAAAAGAATCAATTGGTTCTAGATCTGTAACGCTGTATAACTTCGACTTTGATCATCATATGATGGAACTTTTAAACACTTACTCTTTGCGCAGTGGATTTCTAAGGAAGTGTGTTCCAAATTAAGAAAATATTACGAAGAAGAATTATAGAATTTATGGCTAAAATCAGGGTGGAACTTAGCATCTCCTGAAGACGATAAAAACAAACACTCTGAAAATATAACAATGAATAATCACAGAATTCGAGTCTAAATTCAGGCTAAAACGTAGCATCTCCTGAGGATATCATAATCCCTTTCTGAAAAGATAACTATGAATAATAACAGAATTCTTGTTTAAATTCAGGCTAAAACGTGGCATCTCCTGAAGATAACATAACCCGTTTCTAAAAATATAACAATGAATAATCACAGGATTCATGTTTAAATTCAGGCTAAAACGTACCATCTCCTGATGATAACATTATCCCTTTCTGAAAAGATAACTACGAATAATAGAGAACTCATGTAAAATAAGCCAAGAATTCAAATGGTCTGAATTTTCTGCTTTTTTTTTGAGAAGTACTATCTCCTAAAGAAGATACAACAACAAAGTTTCCCTGCTTTTTCTCGATCACACAGAGAGAGGATTATCGCAACGCAGAATCAACCGTGTTATTGCATCTTTTTTTTCTCTCTCTCTCGGGTTGAGAAAGTGAGGCTCCCAAGTCTGCTCAGTACCACCCACTAAGTTAATCCTCCAAGGAGAGAGAGAGATGAGAGAGAGAGAGAGAGAGAGAGAGAGAGAGAGAGAGAGAGAGAGAGAGAGAGGCTTTGCATCATGGACTCCATCCTGCTGTATATTACGGAACCTCTTTCGGGCCGGTCTTAATGAGGGGTACCCTGTCATGCTTATGGTTTCTAATATCATGTTTATCTCTTGTGTAGGCTGTAGTACATACAGTGTATGATTATTATTCAGCCTCCCACCCCCCCCACCCCCGCCCCCCACCCCCCCCCCCGCCTCCCCCCACCCTCCCCCCTCCACCCCCCATCCGCCCCACCTTTTTTTTTTATATATCTGCCAGTTACGTGTTCATCTCCTGACAATGAAGACATATCTTTTAATCTAGGTTCCTTACGGAATGTCTTCAATCGCTCAATTTTTTTTTTTTTTTTTTCTGGAGGCCCCGTGAAGTCGTCTTTGATCCCTGTAATCACTGTATCTCAGATCCTGTACCTGTATCTTTTTCTGGATTAAGAACGAAATTTTTTAATATTTTCCTTATAAGCGTAAATTCTAAAGTTTGCATTTACGACAGATCTCGTGGTTGTTTGTAAATCTTTGAACGCCCCCCCCACCCCCTAAAGTTTCACGTAACTATAGGTAACATATTTACCTATTTCCTCTATAAAAGCAGTACCCCAGACTTATGTTCAGCAAATATCGGGGAATACTATACAGAGAGAGAGAGAGAGAGAGAGAGAGAGAGAGAGAGAGAGAGAGAGAGAGAGAGAGAGAGGACCATGGTTTAGGCCTCTCATCTCATTGTAGAGTTCAGAGTTATCAACAATGTGTGAAAATGGTAACTGAGAGAGAGAGAGAGAGAGAGAGAGAGAGAGAGAGAGAGAGAGAGAGAGAGAGAGAGTGTATAGGACCATGGTTAGGTCTCTTATCTCACTGTCGAGTTCAGAGTTATCAACAAGTAGAAAATGGTAAGAGAGAGAGAGAGAGAGAGAGAGAGAGAGAGAGAGAGAGAGAGAGAGATCCTTCATTACGTCTCTCATCTCAATCTAGAGCTTAGAGAGTTATTCACAGTATAGAAATATCCTCCCCAAAGTCCTCCAGAATTAGGTTTGAATAATCCCGATCTCTTATCTCTTTGAGAATATTATCACTTCAGAGTCGCTCCAAGGATAACCTATCCAGATGTCAATACTCAGCGGGAAAGGACCGGGTTAAGGTAATCTATCTCCTAAAACACAGCGCGCCTCCAACAGCACACAATACATAAACCACCATTTTGCCGTAACATATCTTCCTAACGGAGCCATTTTCTTCCCTTTCGTAAGGCGTGCCTTTGCCATTATTTGCAAGGTAATGGTGGTAACGATCACTGGCATCTCATTTTTGAAGGCCCAGGTAACACTCGTTCGCTTTCGGTCGCCTTTTGTATCTTACGCTCATATGGAGGGGGGGGGGGAGAGAGAGAGAGGGGGGGGGGGGGGGGCGGGGGGGGGGGGTGGGGCGGGGCCGGGCGGGAGGGAAGATACTAATAATTCACTTCTCTATTGTTACCGAAAATAAGACGGGACTATTTCTTTACGATCCGCTGATCTTTATCTGAATGTGTTCAGAAGCTGAGCCCTTGCATGTGTGTATGTATATATATATGTATGTATGTACATATGTATGTATACATATGCTACATATGCATGCACTATACTAATATATATATATATATATATATATATATATATATTTATATATATATATAATATATATATAAATATATAATATATGTATATATATGTATGTATGTATGTACATACATACTATTATATGTATGTACTAGTGTATATACGTGCATTATTGTTATATATAATATATATATATATATATTATATATATATATATCTATATATTATATATATATATATTCCTATTTTGGTAGTGTTGCCTAATATTATCAAGTTGATGATGGGATCTTGACGCAAACGTTCTCCAATCACAGTCTCTAACAATATAAATAAATGAATAAACATACAAATAACTAAATGAATAAGTAAATAAATAAAATAAATGAATAAGTAATAATTTAAGGATGAAAGCGCTCAGAAAACCCTCCAACTTTAGACGGTCTGACTTCTATACGTTATATATTAAAAAGATACTATCCTGCATATATACTGTTTATTACTGGCTGCTCTACGACCAAGAGCCCGTGCTGGCATAAGGCCAGCTCAATCCAAAACAGCAACATATACTGTACATATAAATGGTCAGCGTGAATTACGACTAAAGAGAAAATTCGAGATTTTTATTATAATTTTAATATCAAATTAATACGCCTGTTATGCAGCCAGCCATAACAGAACTTGATCATTTGAACAGTTCGACATTTATATTCCGTCGTTGCTAAATTCTAATTACACGGTCATCGTATTTCCATATCCCAAAATATATATTACATAAGCGTTGATAAGTATTTTATATCCCTAAATATATCATATAAGTGTTGAGAAGTACTTTATAACCCAAATATATTATATAAGTATTGAGAAGTATTTTATATCCTAAAATATATATATTACATAAGTGTTGGGAAGCATTTTATCCCAAAATATATTACATAAGTTTTAAGAAGTATTATATATCCCATAATATATAACATAAGTTTAGGTTTAGGTCAGAATATTACATTAAAATTGCGACGTTCTAATCCCCCATTGACAGAGTTAAAATGTGTTGTTTTAACAAATAAATAAATGCCGCAATCTTTCTTTCTTCATCACCTAATACCGTACCCAAATATTTTTTTTCTTTTTTCTTTTTTTCTTTTTTTTTTGCGAAAGCGAAAAACTAAAATGACTACTTATTAACTCCCCATGCTAATTACCATATCATTACCAGAATCGCCAGAATCATTACTACTGTAAAACTCCCCGTAATCATAAACTCTTAGCCATTGCTATCATTAGCATAAAATTGCCTTCAAATTAAAAGTCTCAAGGAAATGGAGATGACAGGAAAAGTACACGGCAGAAGGAAATAAACAAACGGAGAGAGAGAGAAGAAGGAGAGCGGCCACACGCATGCAAATAAGGAGAATAAGGAGAGAGAGAACATGGGAAGAAGGAAATATTGAGAGAGAGAGAGAGAGAGAGAGAGAGAGAGAAGAGGACAGAAGAAAGAAGGAGAGAGAGGAAAGGGAAGGCAAGGAAGAATGAAGGAGAGAGAGATGAGAGAGATGAGGAGAGAGAGAGAGAGAGAGAGAGAGAGGACATATGAATGCAATAAGGAGAGAGAGGACATGGGAAAAAGGAAGAATTGAGAGAGAGAGAGAGAGAGAGAGAGAGAGAAATAAAACTGGCCATACGCAAGGAAATAAAAAGACACTGGAAGAAAGGAGAGAGAGAGAGAGAGAGAGAGAGAGAGAGAGAGAGAGAGAGAGAGAGAGGAGAGGGTGGGTGAGTGGGGGGAGGGGGGGGGAAGAAGCGAACCATGCCAATTAATAACCTTAAATAACATTTTTAGTCACAGCGCATGACCCGTAAATCTCAAGAAACAAAGAAACTTTACCTGGGCCCAGGGACCACATGCACTTGGGCCCCCTCCTCTCCCCTCCCCCCCCCTTCCCCTTGACAAAAGAGGGGTTAAACTAGCACGAACTTCAAAAGGTATGGCTCTATTCAACTCTGCCTTCCTTCCCACACGATTCGGCCCTAGACATTTTCGAGAACGGTTTCGTGGAACTTATTTGGTTAAATAATAATAATAATAATAATAATAATAATAATAATAATAATAATAATAATAATACAGCAAACAGTAACAGACCCAATTATTGTACACATTCATACATACCTTTTTAACACATTCTTCCTAGACACCTGTCATCGTTGTTATCAATATCACCCTTAGATACCTGTCATTATAATTATTATTATTATTATTATTATTATTATTATTATTATTATTATATTAGGAAATGGTAGATTTACGTGTGATACATGCCTGTACATACGCGCGTATATATATATATATATATATATATATATATATATATATATATATATATATATATATATATATATATATATACTATATATATATATAAGTCATATCACATTTCCGTGATTCATATCATATATCGAGCTACAATGTCCTTTAATATCTAATTCGCTCTACCTCGGAATTAATATATTTTCATATATGCTTAACCGAAGGGGAATTTTTTCTCGATAATAGACTTGCCTGGACCAGGGCGCGAACTATGGATCCTTTCAAACCCAGGAACGTCAGTGAAGCTTTACCTACTACACCACCGCGAGAGGTAAAGCTTCACTGACGTTCCTGGGTTTGAAAGGATCCATAGGTTCGCGCCCTGGTCCAGGCAAGTCTATTATCGAGAAAAAAAATTCCCCTTCGGTTAAGCATATATGAAAATATATTAATTCCGAGGTAGAGCGAATTAGATATTAAAGGACATTGTAGCTCGATATATATATATATATATATATATATATATATATATATATATATATATATATATATATATATATATATATATATATATATACGCGCGTATGTACAGGTATCACACGTAAATCTACCATTTATAATAATAATAATAATAATAATAATAATAATAATAACAACAACAACAGGTATCTAAGGGAGATATTGATAACAACGATGACAGGTGTCTAGGAAGTAATGTGTTTAAAAAGGTCTTTATGAATATGTACAATAATTGGATCTGTTGCCTGGACGGGTTTTTCGTAAGATGACTTTGGTGATAAGGAAACTAGTTTGTTATCTAGCTCCACTATAGGTATGTGTTATATATATATATATATATATATATATATATATATATATATATATATATATATATGTGTGTGTGTGTGTGTGTATATGTATATATATATATATATATATATATATATATATATATATATATATATATATATATATATATATATATATATATATACATATATATACACCTATAGTGAGATAGATAACAAACTAATTTCCTTATCACCAAAGTCATCTTACGAAAAACCCGCCCAGGCAACTTCGCCAACCTAATTATGATTATTATTTTCATTATTCTCTTCTCATTCCACTCACCAGCCTTATCAGATAGCCTCAAATTTATTGCAAGAATCAACAACGCCATCGGAATTTCTAATAAAATAATCGGCGTTAGTGTCGGCGCCATTATTATTATAGTTCATCTGCGTTATTTATAACGAGATCCCACCGAGTGGACTTCGCTGTGGCCCGCCTGAGAATTTCCATTTTATCTACGAATCGAGTTCAAAAATCGGTTTTATGTCTTGCATATTCCACCCTAAATCCAGCGTCCCCGTTTTCCTTAAGAATCAGAAAACAATTCCAACAGTTTTCTTAAGAGTCGGAAAACAATTCCCACAGTTTTCATAAGAATCATAAAATAATTCCCATAGTTTTCTTCAGAATCGGAAAACAATTCCCACATTTTGCTTGTGAATCGTAAAACTAAAACAATTCCACATTTTTACTTCCTAAATTCAACTTCGCCATTTTTCTTAAGAATCGTAAAACAATTCCCACATTTTTATTGAAGAATCGTAAAAGAATTCCGCACATTTTTACTTAAGATTCATGAAACAATTCCCTCATTTTCTTGAGAATCGTAAAATAATTCCCACATTTTTACTTAAGAATCGTAAAACAATTCCCACAATTTTCTTCAGAATCGCAAAACAAATCTCAAATTTTCCTTAATCATCTTAGGATAAATCCCTAATTTCATTAATCATCTTAAAATAAATCCTTCATTTTCTGTAATCATATTAAAGTAAGTCTCCTCAATTTCCTTAGTCATTTTAAAGTAAATCCCTCATTTTCGTTAGTCATCTTGAAATAAATCCCTCATTTTTTCCTAAATCATCTTAAAATAAATCCCTTCATTTTCGTTACTCATCTCAAAGTAAATCCCTCATTTTCCTTAATCATCTTTAAATAAATCCTTCATTTTCCTTAATCATCTTGAAATATATTCCCTATTTTCCTAAATCATCTTAAGATAAATCCCTCATTTTTCTTAATCATCTTAGAGTACAAAACTCAATTTCCTTAATCATCTTAAAATAAATCCCTCATTTCCTTTAATTATCTCAAAATAAATCATCAGTCCATTCAGTCCTTAAAACCATTGTCATTTTCCTTAAAAAGGCCAATCCTTCATTTTCCTTGCCATTTTCCTTAATCATCTTGAAATAAAGCCTTCATTTTCCTTAGTCATCTTAAAATAAATCCCTCATTTTCGTTAATCATATTAAAATAAATCCCTAATTTTCGTTAATTATATTAAAATAAATCCTTCATTTCCATTAATCATCTTAAAACAAATCCTCCATTTTCCTTAATCGTATTAAAGTAAATCCCTCATTTTCCTTAATCTTAAGATAAGTCCTTCATTTTTATTAATCATCTTAAAGTAAGTCCCTCATTTTCCTTATTCATCTTAAAATAAATTCTTGATTTTCCTTATTCATCTTACAATAAATACTTCATTTTCCTTAATCATCTTAAAATAATCATTTTCCTTAAGCATCTCAAAATAAATCCTTTATTTTCCTAAGTTATCTTAAAACAAATCCCTTATTTTCCTTAATGATCATTAAAATAAATCCCTCATTTTCCTTAGTCATCTTAAAATAAATCCCTAATTTTACTTATTCATCTTAAAGTAAGTCCCTCATTTTCCTTATTCATCTTAAAATAAATCCTTCATTTTCCTTAATCCTCTTAAAATAATCCCTCATTTTCCTTAATCACCTTAAAATAAACACGAACAATTTTCTTGAATTGAAAACGTAGGAAAAAAAAAGAAAAGTGCCCAAAGCCAGCTTCACCCAGACCGCAACAATGTTTATACGAATTCGAGCCCCATTTTCTTAATCTAAATTCAGTTCGGAGTCTCCTCCTATTTGTTGGGGCGGGCATCATCGCAGAGCCGGTTCTGTTTATCATCAAAACCAGATTCTGTTATCTGGCGACAGCTCGTAGTACTATGCTTAACAACGGCGACGATGAATACCGGGCCATATTGCTGCCTGGGAGCGGGGTTCATAAATTGGCGAGCGGCTGGATGATTCAAGAAGTTATTTAATTATTATTGTTCTTGTTGTTTATTGACACGGCTCAGATTGGAAACCTTGGTCAAGGCTTCGACGTAGTGTTAAAATTTAAGTAATATAATGATGATAAAATCACGGCTCGTTCATGAAATCTTGGTCAAGGCTTCGACGTAGTGTTAAAATCAAAATAATATAATGATAAAATCATTATGAGAGGAAGTATAATTGTGCAAAACTGTTACAAAAATCAAGTAAACAAAACAGGACTGCTTCTGTAGTTAACCCCATTCATAAAAGTAGCAAACAAATAATTCTACCTTATCAAGAGTTTATAATTCCGATCAGACAGATGAATGGATTGGAAGATTATAAAAATATTCGTACATTATACAAATTTAAGGTTACCATACAGATGGTTATAGTACACTAATAATAATAAAAGTGATTCATACTGAACTATAACTCTGGCGCTGATAAAAATAAATTTTTCTGAAATTTACAATTATAATGCAATACGTTTAAGTATAAATATTATAAAAACGAATTTTAAACGCATGCATATCGCCACAGATACACAGATGTATTTACACATACAAATATACGATTAAAACCAAGAAGATATATACATAATACTATATACTATATATAATATATATATATATATATATATATATATATATATATATATATATATATATTATACACACACAACACACACACACACACACACACACACACACCCACATTCACAAAATAATATAATATAGCATTACCTTCGCAAAGGCTTCAGAACCAAGCTAGTATATATTCAAGTGGCCCAGGTCGACTCCATTCCAGCGAATGGTACTGAACTCAATCTATTACTAAACTGTTCGGACCAGCTGCACGCAATATATCATCACGGGATGTCTATCTCCATGTTCTGTAGACCTTGATCCATTCCATCTGGGGTGCAAACAAGGAATCTATTCTATGTTCCCACTTAGTGGCTCCACTTGATATATTCCTGATGTTCTGGGGGGGGAGGGGGGGGAGGGGGGGGGAGTTATTAGAAGGGGGGGTTGCCGGGGGAGGTATTATGGAACATTGCGCGTTCCCTTTCCGTGCCATTTCTTTTGACTCATGACCACTTTATATTATATATATATATATATATATATATATATATATATTATATATATATATATATATGGTTTTTTTTTTTTTTTTTTTTTTATTATCAAATAGGGTGGTCTTTAGCTGGTTAGGGATGAATAATTCATGCAAACTTTACCATACATGTATTCCGATCTCGACAATATAGCTCAAGAAGGCTTCTAGCATCACCAGAATCATACAATCCCATACATTCCCACAAACAGACATGTTTCCATATTAATGAATGCATGACAACGACTGATCGATGGTAGTAAGGGTTTACAAGGTCTTCCTTCAAATTCCGTGTGAAGGAAGACTCATTTGCAGGATGGAACACAGGAAGGCAAAACATTAGATCTTCTAAAGCTGAACTTCAATCAAAAGTTTGAACATTTACGCGACTTTATAAGCTTTCAATGCAAACGGCATACTCGAAGGCTGCACACAGCATGCAACCATGCAAGCAAGTAAAAAAAAATCAACGTTCGAGATATGAAATACTTATAGCCGAAAACCTCGACAACAAACTATAGTTGGTTCACTTAAGGTAGATTCTTGGATGAGCGGTATTGGCTGGTACCGGGAGGTATAAGCAGCTCCTAGCCAATCAGCGCCCGCCAGACAAACGTCTAGTAAGCATAGGGCTCACCCAAGAATCTACCTTAAGTGAACCAGCTATACCATTTGACTGAGAGCCACTGCAGTTTACACACAAGAACAAAAAGCCTTAAATCTCTTGCCTCGCGAATGGAATTCCACCCTTACTGACGCGGACGCAAGTGTCAAAATTGCATCTTACATAAATACACACCTGGAAAAATCCCTCTCCTGCACACACACACACACACACACACACAACGTGCTACAACTGTTCAGGGAGAAACAGAGGCAGCTGTGTGAGATTACACATCGAATCCATAAAGATCTATAAGTGTCATGACAAGTATTAGCAACATGAACTGTTAACGTTTAGACGTTACAAGTGAGACAGAATACAGAATATAGGTGACTGAAAAAGAGGAATTTAACAGATTCTCGAAAGCTATATATAATTCACCTTCCAAAATACACAGTTACTCAACTGTGAAATTATTTCTCAAAGAATGGTTTACATATTGGACAAGGGAAAAACAGGCGTCGGGATAATGTTCGGTTTGTTTGTTTGTTTGTATGGTGTTTCAACGTTGCATGGAACCAGTGGTTATTCAGCAACGGACCAACGGCTTTACGTGACTTCCGAACCACGTCGAGAGTGAACTTCTTCCAACAGAAATACACATATCTCACACTTCAATGGAAATGCCCGAGAATCGAACTCGCGGCCACCGAGGTGGTACGCCAGCACCATACCGACCACACCACTGAGGCGCTGGGATAATGTTCGGAGGAGAAAGGAAACGTGAAACGACTTTTTAAACTCATAATTGGATAATGAAAGATGCGAAGGAGATAAGTGTCGGCTATTCTGGTTAAGGTAAATTTGAAAAGACAACGGAAAGTAACTTGCAAATATGATTAAGCAATTAAACTCGAGCAAAAGAAAAAAAGTTATAATTATTGATGATATGCCGAACAATCAATGAAGAGATTATATCTCATTTAAAAAAATTAAAATGTTCAAAACATTATGTAAAATAAATGAATACAAAATATCAAAGTAATTAAGCTCGAGCAAAAAAAAGTTATAATTACTGATAACATGCCGAATAATCAATGAAGATTTTATATTTCATTAAAAATAATTAAAACGTTCAAAACATTCATGTAACAAAAATGAATACAAAATATCATTAACATTATTAGAAATAACAGCAGGACCTGTCATACGAATAAATGGACGAAAAATCAAATGAATTAACGACACTATTTCATGACAAAATTAATTAAGAGATCGTGACCGAAATAGCCCTACGCTGAAATGAAGGATATTATTATTATTATTATTATTATTATTATTATTATTATTAGCAGAGGTATATAAATATATTCAACTGTTAGAATGTAAAAGCACCAGTAGTGGTAATAACGTCTCCCCAAAAACAGCAACTGGCTTTTTTTTTTTTATCTACATATGATAAGTGCTATTGTTCTTTTTTTTTTCTTAAGTAGAAAGGTGGGGGCCTCTGTTGTTTGCCGAAATTCATATTACGTCACTTCTGACAGATTAATAAAGTCCACGCCTGCATTCAAGAGGTAAAGTACCGAGCTGACGCCAACATAGGGTCTTGTACGACACTTTGGCAATATTGTGATAGAAAAGACACAAAGAAAAAAATATTATACAGGAGAGAAGATATAGCAACAATATTAGTCAATAGTTCCTCCTCGATACTAACACCCACCCTCTCTCTCTCTCTTCTCCCACCCACCCTCCTCCTCCTCCTCCTCCTTCCTCTGTCTCTCTCCTGCTCCTCATCCTTTACGCTAT
The DNA here is from genome assembly GCF_015104395.2 of Macrobrachium nipponense. NCBI lineage: Eukaryota > Metazoa > Arthropoda > Malacostraca > Decapoda > Palaemonidae > Macrobrachium > Macrobrachium nipponense. Next base: position 111,208,689 of record NC_087203.1, on the reverse strand, counting down.
CGATGCCTAAAACCCATAAATGAACGAACATTAGCTGAGCTTGATCCTTTATAAGGGAATCTCGAACATATTGCAATAGAAGGGAATCAGGATGAGCCGGGGTAAGGACCGAAGAGAAAAGGGGGGGCGGGGGAGGGGGGGGGCGGGGGGGCGGTGTGTGGCAGTAATGAAGGAGATGGCAGGGAATGGGGAAAGGGAGGTGGAGGTTGGGAGAGAGTTAACAAAGGGATGTGTGTTTGGTCTACAAATAAATCTCTCTCTCTCTCTCCTCTCTCTCTCTCTTCTATTATCATGGCAAACTTGCCTTGTTTCAGAGTTCCCTTCACTCCCTAACCAAGGGAAGGGCGTTGGTTGGGGGGGGGGCCGGGTGGGTATAGGGGGAAGGGGAGGGGGGGCAGGTTGCCCGAATGGGCCAATGATCACCACGAGATGTTGTTTCCCGATTCCTGACCTAATAATTTTCCAGGCCTCAGGGCCAATTAGTCTCTATGACAACGAGAGAGAGAGAGAGAGAGAGAGAGAGAGAGAGAGAGAGAGAGAGAGGGGACCGTGTACACAGTATGCCAAAATGAGGGCGCAGATGTATAAGGTAAGGAAATTGGATGATGTAGTTCCCCAGAAAACACGAGAATAAGAGAAACGTAAAGATAATAGATTTCTTTTTAATAACGATATAAATAAAGAGGAAATGAGTTCTTCAAAGCCACATTCAATAGACTATTTTGAGGATTGGACTTAAAAGCGATATATCTTTTGGCTAAAAAGACTATTTATATCTTTCCGGTTACTAAACTAGATCGCCATCACAACAATAGTTTGGAAATTATAGAAATAATAATGACAAATGTGGCCAAACATAATCATCTCTTATTTTATAAGAGATGATTATGACAGTTAATGTTGGTGCACAACGCAAATTCCTTTTCATCAAGATGAACATTAGCTTTGAAAATGAAACTCACTGAAGACGAGAGAGAATTGGGTTTGGAGAGTGGCTAGTTTGCCATCAAATGTAGGTTTAGCGCATACATGAATGAAACTAGAGATAAGAGATATTAGGGGAAGGACGGAAGCTATAATCAAGAAGATACTACAAGTCACGGGGAAGGGTTATAAATGTTTATTGCAATTGCTATTTGGTGATAATATTGAGCCAATTATTGAAAACAAAGAGATACTACACAGAATTAGTTTGAGTGGTTGCCATATCTGGATATAGAATACATTATGGAATTTAGGCCATTGGCCAAGCACTGGGACTTACGAGGTCACTCAGTGCTGAAAGGGAAATCGACAGTAAGAACGTTTGAAAGGTGAATCAGGAGGAAAACCTCGAAGCAGCTGCAATAAGAAACAATAGTTAGGAGAGGGTGTTAAGTCGGATGGAAGAAAGAGAATATGAACGGAGGTACAGTAAAAGGAATGAAAGAGGTTGCAGCTAGGGCCCCAAGGGACGCTGCAAAGAACCTTACCGAATTTGGATATGGTACATTAACAGATTCAATTTTACAACCGGAAATAAGGTTATGGAGGAATTAAATTCTACAACTGGAGTACATGATGCTGATGAGACACAGAAAGCTTAAGGAGTTACGGAGAAACTGCAGAACAGAAAGATGTCTAAAAAAAATTTTTAAAAATAAAATATCTTCCTCGGAAGTGAAAGGTGCCAGTTCTCTATTGGTCTTTGGTTCTGATTGCAGAATAAGGGCGGGGGGAGAGTATGCGAAGATGAATTGTCTGTACAACATTATTTTCGTTAATGAAGTTATAAAAAGCAGGCTGAGACGATATGGGAAAATAAGGAATGTTCCAGAACTCATCCCTTCGTGAAACCTGTTTGCTGAGTAATAATAATAATAATATCATCCGACACAGATTAGATTTGTAATTAAAGACAAACGGAGAGGAAGAGAACTATTTAATAAAGAAGACTAGATAATGAAAAAAAAAGAATCATACGAGACCCCCAAGAATTCGATACTTCAAATATAATTCTGGACAAGAAAATTAAGGGGGCGGAGGGTGGGGGTGTAGGACGGGACCACTTATCCCCACCCACCCCCACCCCCCTTCCCAAGGGGCGCGATGCTGGGGCGGCCAAAACTTTTTACATAAGGTCTTTCCCGGCATGATTTATCCGCGAAGTTCCACACTCAAGAGGCGGTGAACAAAGGCCCTTTATTTCC
>NC_087203.1:111181500-111201500 GCF_015104395.2 Macrobrachium nipponense | reverse complement strand
GACATAAAAATGGGGTTAAGAATTAAAAAGGAAAAAACGACACAACAATGGGGTTAGGAATTAAAGGGAAAAACGACATAAAAATGGGGTTAGGAATTAAAAGGAAAAAACGACATAAAAATGGGGTTAGGAATTACAAGGAAAATCGACATAAAAATAGGGTTAGGAATTACAAGGAAAAAAAAAGGGATAGAAATGGGGTTAGGAATTACAAGGAAAAAGCGACATAAAAATGGGGTTACCAATTAAAAGGAAAAAAAAACATAAAAATGGGGTTAGGAATTACAAGGAAAAAGCGACATAAAAATGGGGTACTACCAATTAAAAGTGGTAAAAAACGACATAAAAATGGGGGGGGTTAGGAATTACAAGGAACAAACGACATAAAAATGGGTTGGGGTTAGAATTAAAAAGGGAAAAAACGACACAACAATGGGGTTAGGAATTAAAGGGAAAAAGACATAAAAATAGTGTTAGGAATTTAAAGGAAAAGACGACATAAAAATGGGGTTAGGAATTAAAAGGAAGAAACGACATAAAAATGGGGTTAGGAATTAAAGGAAGAAACGACATAAAAATGGGGTTAGGAATTAAAAGGAAAAAAAAACGACATAAAAATGGGGTTAGGAATTAAGAAGAAAAAAACGACATATAAATCTTAGGAATTAAGAAGAAAAAACGACATAAAAATGGGGTTAGGAATTAGGAAGAAAAAACGACATAAAAATGGGGTTAGGAATTAGGAAGAAAAAACGACATATAAATGGGGTTAGGAATTAAAAAGGAAAAGACAAGACATTAATTTGGGGGACACGTATGAGACAACTATTGAGTCTCATGGCAGCAGACATTTCAGTGGCGACACGGTTAGCCATCAAATCCGACATACGACAAATTTACGGTCCGCTACCTGGGCTAAATGACGGAAGTCATGATGATAAATAAGTGGGCCCAGGGAACCATGGAAATGGCAGTTCACATGACAGTAAAAAAAAAAAGGAGGCCCTTTAAATTTTTTTTAATTACGAGAAAAAAACTAAAAAAAACTTGTAACATAGTATTCAACGGTGCAAGATATACCCCTTTATCATCTTTATCTAACAAACTGAGTTTTTTTTTCTCTCTTTTTTTTAAGGGAAAATAATCTGAGAATACATGGTTATCTTATATTTTTCAAAAATAAGGAGCGCTCAGGGAAAAAACTTAAACGTAATGCTCCCCTTTATTACCTTTATCTAAATACTTTTTTTCTTTCTTTCGACTGAAAAAAGAATCGCAGAAAAAAAATCATAATTTTTTTTCTCAAATTAGGAGAGGTAAGGAGAGAGAAAAAAACTAGTACACCATTATCCGTAGATGCAAGTTGTATCCCCCTTTTATTGTCTTTATCTAAACAAACTTTTCATTCGTCTTTTCCTTTCGACTGAGAAAAACCTCGCAAAAATGATAACGCACGACTCCTAGAACATATCCCCTTCTCCCCAACCCCCCTCGATTTCCCCCACCAAAGAGGAAATCGGTCTTGGGGTAACATATAGGCCATCGAATAGGATTTCTAATCCTTTCGTAATCCTGCATCTGCGGGTCCTCTGTTGTGAACAGGATTTGGGATAGGATTGAGACCGGGATACAATAACCTTTATATCGACTGCATGCAGTGAGCTCGCGGAAGCTCTCGAGAGAGACCCCCCCACCCCCCCCACCCCTTGTATCCTTGGGTAGTGAAAGGGGAGATCGCCCCCCGCCCCCCTTTGCAATAAACCGACTTCGCCAAAGCCCTCCGTATGCGGACATGGAGAGAAAGGTATCATATGCCAAAAACAATGCCACGTATGAACGGCTTACGTATCTGAGTCTGAGCTAAAGGAAGTGTTAGGGTGAGCGTACGCGCCATGAACGTCCGTATGTACGTTCCATGCGAACGGACACGGAAAGTACGAATATGGGAAGATTTCATGAATGTCCATACGTACGTCCCCATGCGAACAGACATGGAACGTACGAAAATGGGAAGATTTCATGAATGTCCATACGTACGTCCCCATGCGAACAGACATGGAACGAATGAGAAAAAGGGAAGACTTCATGAACCTCCATACGTACTTTCGCTCCACGAGAACGGACATGGAACGTACGAAAAAAACATGAAGACTTGATTGGAAACAGAGAAATTTCCTTACAGACCAAAAGGAAGTGTTAAGTAAACGTACGTGGTATGAACGTCCGTAAGTAGTACGTTCCATGCGAACGGATATAGACCGTACGAGAACAAAATGAGAAGATTGCAAACCAAGGACGTACCTGAATCTGACCAAAAAGAAGCGTTAATTGTACGTAAGCGACATGAACGTTCTTAAATAGTACGTTCCATGCGAACGGACATAGAACGTACGAGAACCAAAGGGGGGGGGGGGGGAGACTTGATTGAAAGCCGAGACGAAAAAACTGTTTTGGGGCTGAGAAAAGTCTTTTCGACACACCCCCCCCCCCCCCCCCCCCCCCCCGGAAAAAAAAAAAGATAAACCTTGACTGCTCAACAAATCATTCTTACAATAATGGCCGGTCTTCAGTCCTTCCCAGAGTAACACTATATAATCATGAGAGAGAGAAAAAAAAATGGAAGGCTGGGGAAGCCATCTGAGATTACCTAGTCGATAATCATAGGCATTGAGGAAGTACTGTCATTCTGAAGTCGGGAATCAAACCGCAGAAATCTATGGGGGGGCGGGGGTGGTGGTGGGGAGGGAGGGGAGGGGAGAGGGGAGGGGGCTTTCCACAGCGATTTCCCCTGTAAAATAAAAAATAAAAAAAATAAACTCGACAGAAACTCTATCGAATACTTTTATCATTTTCTTATGAAAAGGTTGGAAATGGAATTATAGCAGCTATAAAAAAAACCTATAGGCGCCAACTATAAAAACAACAATGGCAAAAATTACTATAAAAGTAAAACTAAATTAAGATTATTTTTATGAAAGGTTGGATATGAAACTATAGAACCTAGAAAAAACTTATAGGCGCTAAACTATAAAACAATGCAAAAATTACTATAAATGAATATATTAAGATGGATACCACTCATAATTTTTTCCTATCTAAATCTTTTTGAGGATGAAAAAATTTGCATTAAGAAACTATAAAAAGTTTGTAAAGGCTAACTATAAAAAAACAAAAACAATAGCAAAAATTATTAAAATAACATTGATAATTTTACCTCTTTTACCTTATATTTGTTGCCAATACAGTAGCAACTAGAATATAGGAAGAAAATCACTTAAAATATTTTTATTTATTTTTTTTCCGAAGAAAGAGTTGAAAATGGAACTACAGAAACTGCAGAATACTTACAAACGCAAACTACGTAACACAACACCAGTAAAAATGATTGAAATAACAGAGATAATCTTATCTTTTACCTTACCGCCTTAGTACCATTATAGCAAACAGCCCAAAGAATGAAAATAATTTAGAATCTCTAAAAAAAAACTCTACTACAAACATTATTTCTTTAATATGATATATAAAGTAAAAAGACCTCAATATATATATAATACACACACACACACACACACACACACACACACACACACACATATATATTATATATAAATATATATATATATATATATATATATATATATATATATATATATGCGTGTGTGTGTGTGTGTGTGTGTGTGTGGTGTGTACAATAAACATACATACACACACACGCGTACAATATATATATATATATATATATATATATATAATATATATATATATATATATATATATATATATATATATATAATGTATGTGTATATAAATATGATTTTGGATCCTTCATTTATTACACAAGAAATTATCTTCGAGAACGGGGGCTAATTTAAAATGGTAGCAGAAATGAATGGTGAAGAACTATTATATTTTTTTTAATATAACATGTCTTAATTCAGATATTAAATCACCTTTAAAATTTCCATTTCCGCCAAAAGTAATATCTGACTTTCAAGTGTTAAATACCATCGACTAGTACCTTCTAATAACAGTAACCTATTGGTGAAGATGCCATAAGCTCTACTTAAACCTTCAAAGATCGAAACTCCTCATATACGATATATTAAAAAATAAATTAAAGTATTTTTTCTATGGCAATATAAAAATCCAAAGAAACTGACAATACGTAATGTTACATCCCTTGCAATTGAATAAAAAAAAATTATAGTATTTTTCCAATGACAAAATAAAAATCTAAAAAGAACTGGACACTTCGTAATTATATTCATCACTTGCTATTTGAATAAAAAAAATTTTAGCATTTTTTCCAATGACAAAATAAAAATCCAAAGTAACTGACAATTCGTAATTTGTTTCATCACTTGCTATTAGACAATACAAAAATTTATAGTATTTTTTCAATGAAAAAAAAAATCCAAAGTAACTGACAATTCGTAATTTGTTTCATCACTTGCTATTAAATAAAAAAAAATTCTAGTATTTTTCCAATGACGAAATAAAAATCCAAAGGAACTGACAATTCGTAATTTGTTTCATCACTTGCTATTGAATAAAAAAAATTCTAGTATTTTTCCAATGACAAAATAAAAATCCAAAGGAACTGACAATTTTCGTAATTCTATTCATCGCTTGCTATTAAATAAAACAAAAATATTTTTTGTTATTACTTGCATTTAGGTAGAATTTTTTTATTAATCCGGCATCAGTATCAGGCTACTTTGCACAACAGACTAGAAGAGAGAGAGAGAGAGAGAGAGAGAGAGAGAGAGAGAGAGAGAGAGAGAAACCTCATGCGAACAGGTGGTAAATACGAATACATATGAAAAAGAAAAAAATTAGCTTCCATATTTCCGTTGACATCATCATCAGCCAATATCCTTTGACACTCCCATAGGTCCTTTGTAGCCAAGGAGACGCCGAAGCTACCTCCATCCATCCCTATACACGTATGGTTATCTGGGCGATGTAACCACCACCTCACCCTAGCCCATACATAAAACCGACCCTACAATAATGTGTGATATTTCGTCCACGTGATTACAACTCCTCAGTGAGTTATTCTGGCGGTGGAAATTTATTTTAAATTATCTAAGGTTTCTTTTTTTTTTTCTTTTTTTTGCGACCCAGCGGTAGCCGATAGTCACTTTATTTTTGACATCCGGTTTTTTTTTTTTTTTTTTTTTTTTTTTTTTTTTTTTTTTTTTTTTTTTTTTTAAATAAAGAATGTCAAGGATAGACCTGAATGTAATGTCAATGTATAAATGTATAGACTTCATTTCCACCGTCCTTTTGTGTATTGGGTGCGAAGTGAAATTCGAATGTGATGTCAATGTATAGCCTTCATTTTTGCCATTCAATTCTTCATAAATGTGTGAAGGGGAGATTCGAATGTGATGTCGTTGTATATATAGCCTTCATTTTTGACATCCAATTTTTCATAAAATGTGTGAAGGGGAGATTCGAATGTGATGTCAATATATATATAGCCTTCATTTTTGACATCCAATTCTTCATAAAATGTGTGAAGGGGAGATGCGAATGTGATGTCAATGTATATATAGCATTCATTTTTGACATCCAATTCTTCATAAAATGTGTGAAGGGGAGATCTGAATGTGATGTCAATGTATAGCCTTCATTTTTGACATCCAATTCTTTATAAAATGTGTGAAGGGAAGATTCGAATGTGATGTCAATGTATAGTCTTCATTTTTGACATAAGGTACTTTATAAACTGTGTGGCGGAGAGATTTGAAGTTAATGTCACTTTACAGCCATTTCAAATTTATGAGCAGATGCATTCGGGTAAGCGTACATGCATACGAATGCACTAAAACATGAATGTACACATAGTGATCACAAATGCGTACACACGCAGAATGAATTTATTGCTGTATTTATTGTTATTACTCTTCAACCTGACTATCCACATGGTTAAATGTTTTATGGTAATTCAATAGATTATCAATTTACCTTACTGTATACTGGCCATCCATATATTTAACAGCCATATGATAACTCAATAAATTATCAGTTTATTGATAATCCATTATCAGATTTACTTATTTTTACAAGTTATCAATATGATTAACATTTCTACGATAGTTCCACTAATCATCTTTTTATCTTGCTTTATTTTATAATAATGCTTCAGAGGTACAAAGCGTTCTTTGGAGCAAAAAAAAAAAAAAAAAAAGTAAACGCCTGAACTCACAATGAAAGGTATATATTTTACTTTATGAAACCTGAAATGAAAAACTACATACGGGCAATAAAACGAAAAAGTAACTAAAATTAAACCGTGGCCAGTTTAATATGGAGCAGAGATACACGCCATTAACGAGCCCAGATTTACTCTCTTCATAAGCAAAATAAAATCCCGCAAAAGGTTAGGTAAAAATGAGGAGAAATAAATTTCCAACGCGATTTTTTCTTTCCTTTAAATTCTAATTTCGCTGCTAACCACAAACAATATGGTCCCCCTCATGTAGTAGCCCATACATAATCCACTTCCCACCACGTTCACGTATGTATACCTCCCATCACATTTCTTTTCGCGCAATACTATTATATATATATATATATATATATATATATATATATATATATATATATATATATATATATATATATATATATATAGTATATAGTAGAGATAGTATAGATATATAGATAGATATAGAGATAGATATATAGATAGAGACATAGATAGTATATAGAGATATAGAGATATATATAGATAGATATAGTAGATATATATAGATATATAGATATTATATGATATATTATATGATTAATATGACATAGCTATTACATAATATATATATATATATATATATATATATATATATATATATATATATATATATATATGATATATATATAGATATATATATATATTATATATATATAGATATACATAAGTATATATATATATATATATAGATATATATATATATATACGTATATATATATATTATGTATATATTATATATATATATATATATATATATATATATATATATATATATAGATTAAAGCAGAAGATACCCTAAAGCTATCATCATCTATCACAGTACCTAAAAAATCTCCCCGCCCCCCTCCCTTCAAAAAGAAAAAATAATATAGGCCATGAACATATGCCAATACCACCGACGTCCGTCTCAAAAGAGGATGAATACGTTAATTACAAAAATTGAAGACTTACCCCACCAATCCTCTGTTAAAACTCCTTCGCCCCATTATCTTCAATCAGCGAAACAAAAGCCACACGCGAAAAAAAAAAGAAAAAAAAAAAAACAAAAAAAAAAAAAAAAGAGCGGCGTAATGGCGGAAAAAAGGAAGAAATATAACTTTAAAAAGGATTAAGAGAAAGTGAGAAAAGAGGGGGGAAGGGAAGATGAGGTGTGGGAGTGGGATGTAGTGGGAGGTATGGAGGGGGGAATGCTAAGGGCGGCCGGTCGAAGGGGGCTAGCTATAATTATTTCTTAATTCTAGGCGCCTCCAGATGGAAACACGAATGAAATGAACAGCGTCTTCCCTCCTCTAGGCAGCCAGCAAGAGTTAAAAGCAAAACTCGAAATGAAAAGTCCCTTCTCATTAAATCAGGAAGCCACCCCCCACCCAGGGGGGAGGGAAGGAGGGGGGGGGTAGGGAGGAGTGGAGGGGATAGGAGGAAGGAGGAGAAGGAACCAGGCCGTTGAGCGAAGCCTGCAGAAGGTCTCTGGATTCGCTCCTCAAGGATTCCGCGCAATGAATTAAGAGGCACGGGCGTGGGCATCATTAGTTCTCTTTGCCCGGAAATATTATATCCCGAGCGATGAAATTACACGATGCACTGACTTAGTAGACTGATAAGGAAAACCTATTAAAAGTTAAGCAATATTATTGGAACTAAAGAGAGAAGTTTGGAAAATGGTACACCTTCCGCTTGCTCCTGACGAGCTCTGCCAGGCCCGTTAGGTCCATTATTTGTGTTATTTACGGCGGGAGTTTTACTTTCGGCTGATGGTTCGGTAATGAGAGAGAGAGAGAGAGAGAGAGAGAGAGAGAGAGAGAGAGAGAGAGAGAGAGTAAAGTTCTATACTATAAGAAGACGCAAGAAGAGAAATGAAAAAATTCCATACTGCACAAAGGCACAAGAAGAGAGAGAGAGAGAGAGAGAGAGAGAGAGAGAGAGAGGAGAGACGGGAGCAGGGGGGACGAGAGAGAAGAGAGAGAATAAAAATTCCATTCCTACTATAAGGCATTAAGAAAACAGAGAGAACGGGAGGAGAGAGAGAGAGAGAGAGAGAGAGAAACATTTCCCAAGTATATAACAACTCAATTATTTCACCTACCTCATTTGACCTGACCTGACCTTGAATTGACCTCGAAGACACTTGAAATTACTCAGTAAATGATTCAAGACTTAGTCATGAAATACACGCACACACACACTTACCTACTATTTAAATGATAATAATAATAACAATAATAAGTACGACATTCCTTCATCCTTTCCTCCTCCTACTACTCCTCCTCCACCTCCTCCTTCTCCTCCTCCTCCTCCCCCCAAAGATGTCCTATCTCTTAATGAAAGGCCGGAACAAACGTCAGACATTATCCTTATAAATGGGTGGTCGCGTCGTCTAGGTCACCATATAGAAAATTTTTTTCTATATAAAAAGGAGTTTACTCCATACAAAAATAATTTTCTTTTCTAAAAGTAATTTTTTCCTATATAAAAATGTCTTCTTCTATATGAAAGTATTTTTCAATATAAAAATCATTTCTTCTATATAATATATTTTTTCTTTATAAAAGAATATTTTCTATATAAAATAATCTTTTCCATATAAAATCATTTGTTCTACATAAAAAATTTTCTATGTAAAAATTATTCTTCTAAAAAATTATTTTCTGTATATAAAAATAATTTTTCCTACATAACACCAGTTTCTTTCTTATTTAAAAATAATTTATCCTACAAAAAATATTTTTTCCTAAACAAAAACCAGTTCTTTTCCTACATGAAATTAATTTTTTCCTACGTTAATTTATCCTATACGAAAATATTTTTTTTTCAAAGAAAATATCTCCCCGTTTTTTTTTTTTTCCAATGGTCCCATAGCCGTCTCCCTCGTCCGATAAACAATTTCTTACTAGCAACATCCAACTGATAAATGCCCTCTTATTTTAATGGAGGAAAAGCCATTCCCTTTTTTTTTATCCTCCACACTGAAAGAGAGATGAAAAAAAATATATATTTTTTCTTTTGCCCTTTTTTTCAGTAATGAAAAAATAAGTACAACTCTTTACATTGAATATGCCCTTACTCTCCTTACCTCCTTCATTAAGACGAGAGGGGGTTGGTAGGGGGGGGCGGGGGGTTATATGAGAGGGATAATGAAAAATGAGACAGTCAGTCGGTCAATAGACAGATAAGACATATATACAACGACTGGCCATCAGCCCAAAACTGACCGACCGGTTCGGGCCCTAGGGAAAATATTATAATAATAAAATAAATAACAGAATAATCACGTCGGCTTCTCAAGACGCTTCCGCCATTACAATCTCTCTCTCTCTCTCTCTCTCTCTCTCTCTCTCTCTCTCTCTCCTTAGCATATCTCTACTCGTTCCAATTGGTCCCCTTAATACGAATGACTTGGAAGAAACCCGAATGATAAGCCAGAGGAAAAGGGGAAAAAAGTTAGAAAAAAAAAAACAAGTCAGACTAAAAAAAGTTAGAAAAATAAGGCTAGAGAGGGGAAAAAAACTTGAGGTATTCATTTGTCCGCCCTTTCCCCTCAGTGGTTCCTTGCGTAAAGGGGGGAGGGGAAGGGGAAGGGGAGGGAGAAGTGAGGGGAGGGGTAGAGGGGTGTCGTCGTGTCAAATTATATCGTCTCGTCTCTTATCATAGAGTATCTTGAACGACGCGTGTCTGTCTACCTTGTATACCTACCTGTTCAGTTCAGATTACAGGATATCACAGTAAACAACGAATGCTAAGCAAACGAACGTCGAAAGAAACGCGTATGTTACGCGAATAAAACCGAGCACAAACCGGAGCAAACAAACTTGACGAATCGACATTTCGACTGTTCCCCCCGCCCCCCATCCCACCCCCAATCACCTACCCACCCACACCCCCCGGGACATTTTATCTGAGCCGTCATTCTCTAGGGACCAATTACAATAAGTAATTCCTTCACCCCCAATACGGGAATGGCCCCCATTCGTTTTCTGTATCTCCATGGAGCACATCAGTGACGTATCCAGCCAAGATGAAGAGGTTTCCAGGGCCCCGTTTTCCAGGATCCCATGGAAGACTCTACCAGATGCTCCACTACCTTACAAAAGCCGGGATCAATAGCAATGGCCAACTGCGAGAAAAGGAATATTTCTGGGTATTTCGGATAATAACGAGGAATATTTACCCACAGGCTTTTAGGAAGTTTACGTACGAATTGACTCCTCCCGACCCCCCGACCCCGCCCCCGCTAACTGGTCATTTGACCTTTGTCGACCCGTGCTCAGGTCATAAATCTGACTGCGAAAATATTAGCCTAACAGACAAAGGATTACAGTGGACTTGGTATAAGAGGCCATAATTTTTTTTCCTTTTTTATTTTTTCAAGAAAAACTTCTATAATATACAATAAAGGTAAAAAAATATACGCCTGTCTGCCTTCCCCTCCCAATCCCTTCCCCACAACGCCCCCCTACCCCCTCCAACAACCTTGCCCTCAGAAAAATATTATAGGAAAAAATTTCATGGCGGCTCCCTTTTATATAATCTTTTATATATGAAGATCCCGGCCGGAGGTCGTCAGCACACGAATGGCTTTCGCCGGGGAATTTCAGGAGATCTTCAACAGTCGTTAATATTTCTTATTTCTTGAAACATCTTACGGGAAAAAAAAACAAAAAAATCTCTCTCTCTCTCTACTTCTCTCTCTCTCATCTCTCTCTCTCTCTCTCTCTCCTAAAATGGCGATAGATTGGAAAGTATCCTTCTCGTTCTACAAAAGCTGTAAAGATATAAAATAAACGAAAAAAATATCATATATCTATTCATAATGTATATAAATATATACTATATATATATATATATATATATAGATATATATATATGTACATATATATATATATATATATATATATATATATAGTATATACGATTTCCAAAGAGGTAAGATAAGTGCTGCAGTAAGAAGATCAATACTAAATAAAATACATACAAACCATATGCAGAAACTCACGATATACATATATGTATGTATTTTATATAAAGTAAGTATATATATATATATATATATATATATATATATATATATAATATATATATATATATATGTAAGATAAGTACTGTATGTATATGAATATTGCAAAAAAACAGACAAATGTGAAAAAATACATATGAATCATATATACAATTCGCAAAACATACAAGTACGTATGCATTTTGGCACACAAGTATGTACTATGTATATGTTTGCTTTTAAGACTTCCACAAAGTGAGTTCGCCTTTTGACTAAGTAACGAAAATATGAAGAGCGTCTCCCCCCCCCCCCCCCTTCGCCCCCCCCCCCCCCCCCCCCCCCCCCCCCCCCCCCCCCCACAACTCCCTCTCCTTCTCCAAAATCTCGCAATATATCAGGATTATTAAAATGTATGCAAAGAAACATTTCTCATAAGTCAAGGCAAGGGAAGGGAAGGGTACGATATGCTCTTATATAAATATACAAGAGATTAAAAGAATATGAAAAACAAGGCGTGATCCGACCTCCAGCTTACTCGGGACGCGTGGAAGATTTTCCACCTCTCTCATAAGTTGCAAACATTATATTCCTAACTTAACGTAAATTAAAACGCGCTAAAATTTATGGTCAAACAGAGCCTTGTTTCACCGACGAAAATTAAAAGAAATACGCTATATTTTAGTAGAAAATTTTCTGTACTGTTTTAAACATGCACATTATTCATTTTTTCACATTTTCCTTCCAAGAAATAAATCATAAAATATCCTATCCTGAAATTCCAGTATCTTAACTCAACGCGAAACATCTTTTCAGGCTCTCCCATAGACCTTTCCTAACCGCCCGCCCCACCCACCCCAAACAACAAAATATTTTGTAGGCTTACTCCCCGAGTAAGCAAAAACTAAACAGATAAAAGAAGGGATTTTCCCCTTCCAAAACTTTTTTAAAAGGAAAAACAGCGACAAAAGTATTTTTCGAAACAGATGGTTGCGCTACCCTTCGTAAAATATAATTACAATGAGTTTTATTATCATTAAATTTCCCAGCCATCTATTAAAAGGGCAGTTTAACATCCTTTCACAATAAACAGCCTATTGTTATATCAAGTTTTCAATTTAAATCAAATATAGTTTTCTTATTAAGTTTCTTAGTCTACGAATCCTTAACATTATCAAAATGTGATTATTTAGGTTGCTTTCCAAAACTTACTTATTGCCATACCGATACAGTATACATATTGGAGTACATGTATACGTGACTGCAACCCACTACAGTCAGTTAACCACCACGTACACAATTTCCCCCGGAAACAGTTTGAATTTGTCCCCTTACGAGGGATTGAACTCTACTTTCTCTCTGAACGAGCTACAGGAGCCCTTACTACTACTCAGTAAAATCAGTCATATTGATATTTGGTTATTATTATACAGCCGCAATTGACTGCAAAAGTATATCTAAAGTTAAGTTCGGTATCTCATCGTCATTACAAATTTTCAGAATTGAGGAAATACTGAACTTGACTGTATATATATATATGATATATATATATATTATATATATATATATATATATATATATATATATATATATATATATATATATATATTATATATAATAGTCAAGTTCAGTATTTTCTCATTTCTGAAAAAAATAATGCTATACCGAATTAACTTTAGATATACTTTTGCACAAGCGGCTTATAATAACCAAACCATCAATATGGCTGATTTTAGTGAGTAGTAGTAAGGGTCTGTTGCGTTCAGAGTGAAATTATAATATATATATATATATATATTATATATATAATATATATATATATTATATAATATATATTATATATATATATTATATATTATATATATATAAAATACATTGGGCCTTTATTCATATTATAAAAACTGTTTTTATACAAAAAACATTATATCTATAGTATGTATACTATATGTGATATATAAATATGTGTGTGTGTGCGCGCGCGCGCGTGTGTGAGTGTGTATTCTTTGCTGTCGTATATGACGAAAGCTTTTCTCAATGTTGTTTTTTGCGATAATCTTCGCTAGAGCTTCACTGTATAGCAGAATACATCACGAACCGTGACATTAACATGAAATCATATTAAAAATCCTTTGCCGACAGTGGAAGGACACCTCTCATTCACACACAATTACGCATCTCATTACATCAAATACACCCGTATTCACGGGCTCAATATACGTGGGCGCACTTGAATACAGAAAACGATCCGTCTCTAAGTCTCAAAAAAGCATTATACCACCGACGAATAGTTTCCACATCCTGATCTTTTAAGGTGGTTTGGCTTACAACGTTGTCAAAGTAACAATTTTTGAAATATTGAATTACTTGTCAAGACATAACGGTGTCCATCGTTAACAACCTTTTCCGGGCAATAGGATCATTGATCCCTCTCTCTCTCTCTCTCTCTCTCTCTCTCTCTCTCTCTCGTGTGTCTGTGTGCGCGTGCGCGTTAGAACATACAATTCCCCATCGCAAAACCTCTCTTTTATTAAGTAGACGCAAAAATTAGGAAGACACAGAAGGTATGCGTAACATACACCGTAAATTTTAACCAATGGCCTTCTGGCGTTCTTTCCTCCTCAACAACGCCCACAAGCTACATGGAGAGAAGGCCCTTGAAGGCCTGGAAGGGGCTCTGAAGCCCTGGAAACGGCCCTTTGAAGGAAGTCTCTATCACCGCCACTACCCGACAATTGTGCCACAGAGCTCAAATTAGATACCTGTATTACCCTCACAATCACCTGAATTCCATTAGCGACATTATATCCTCTTACCACGCCTCCCCACCCCAGCCCTTCCCCCCCCCCCCCCCCCCCTACCCCCCCCAAACTCCATCATCTGGCCTCCCATTCCCTATTCCAACTCCACCCCCCCCCCCTTCCCAAACCCCTATAAAAGATTACTCCCGGCACAGCCAACTGCCTTCCTGGAGAGTATATTTCCAGGCCATCAAAAAATGAAATCCAGCGTTAATAACATTGCATTCCGTAGTCCATTCGCCCCGCCGTTCCAGACCATCTGAACCTGAAATACAGCATTAATAACAGCGAAACTCCATACTGCAACGGCCGTAGTTTAGGAGGTCGTTTCCAGGCTTTTCCAGGTTTTCCATGCGAGGCTTGTGCGATATGCCACTAGCGCACAAAAGCCTGGATCAATGGCAGGCCTGAGGAGCGAGGCAGCCTTAAAGGGGGATCATTCACCTCGGGGGGTGCCCACACTCTGTATCGCTTCCTCCCCCCCCCCCCCCCCCCCCCCCCCCCCCCCCCCCCTCCCCCCCCCCCCCCCCCCCCCCCCCCCCCCCCCCCCCCCCCCCCCCCCCCCCCCCCCCCCCCCCCCCACCCCCCCCCCACCCTCCCCCCCCCCCTCCCACCTCCCCCCCCCCCCCCCCCCCCCCCCCCGCCCTTCCCCCCATCCCGTCCCCCCCTCCCCCTCCCCCTCCCCATCCAAGGTTTTTCCCCTCCGTTCTCATCCTCGTCCCCTTACCCCCCCTCCCCCCCCTCCGTCCCCATTGCCACCTCCTTCATCCCATTCCAGTTTCCTTCCAGAAGACCCCCCCTTAATATTCTCAACTGCTATGATGACCTTTTTCGCACTATTAGCCTAACATGATGTTTTACTCTCTCTCTCTCTCTCTCTCTCTCTCCTCTTCTCTCTCTCTCTCTCTCTCTCTCTCTCTCGTAAGCAAAGTCCGTAACGAAATGAAGCCCAATAGCTCTGCAATAATGTGAAAGGCAACAAAACAAAAATGCCGGTAAACCTGAATCAACCATTCATAAGGAAAAGTTATGACGCAGAAAAAACAAACTATTACCAGTATAAAAATTACAACTTCATCAGAGGAACATAACAAAGGCTACTCCACGACGAAAGAAAAGAACGAATGTGCATTGTATTTAGGTACTTAAAGAGTATCCGAATAACGCTGGCACATCTGGCTGGAAATAACGCCTACTTCCAGAGCTGGAAGACTAAAATGGTCTTGGTTCAGCAATGTTCGAAGCTCCTGTGTAGAAATCTAGCGCTCTCTCTCTCTCTCTCTCTCTCTCTCTCTCTCTCTCTCTCTCTCTCTACACACAAAACACGTGCACACATATATACAAATAAAATATGTGTATGTATGCATATAAAAATATAAATGTGTGTGTGTGTGTGTGTATTATATATATATATATATATATATATATATATATATATATATATATATATATATATGTATAGTAAATATTACTTTGTCACTAATTTTGAACAAGACACATCTATCACATCTATACTTTCAAAACGATGCACACAATAGACCAACAAACAAAAAATCTAATTCGCAGTACCTTTGGAATTATTATATATATATATATAATATATATATATATAATATATATATATATATATATACTATATATATATATAATACACACATACATACAGACCATCAGACATTCCTGCATAGGATATTCAATCATAATGTTCCATAACACTCGTCATTTAAAATCATAAACAAAAAAAGATACACTGAATAAATACAAATGATAAAGTTCATTACATTTGCCACTTCAGATCATAAACATGATACAAAAACCTAATAAAAACATAAAAAATCACTTTAAACTAAACCACAAAACCGCCCAAAACAAAATCGTCCAAATAAATTATAAATCAAGAGGCAACCGAATTAAAAAAAAAAAAATAAATAAAAAAAAGAAGGCTCGTCACAGGCCAAAGTTAAGAAGAGTCGTACGCCAAGTGACGTCGTGGAACACTCCATCCCCACCCCACCCCATCTCCTCCCCCACCCCCACAAAAAAAAAAATTACCCAGAAAAATCTCAAGAAATTGCTTCCCTTTCCGAGAGCCCAAAAGGAAACTTTCGTCGTATACATGAAAACATGGAAACAAAACGCATCCAAAGTTTATCTACACAAAGAATGGGCTGATTTTCATACATAATATGGCGTGTTTTTCCCCCTCCTCCCCGGACAAAACCACAAGCTCTGCGCCCAAAAATAATAAGCCCCCGTCAAGAAAAAGTGTGGATTGATAACGTTATATTAAAGTAATGGCGCTCATAAGAAAACTAAAGAACTTCATTACCACAGTTCAATACTGATTGGTCATGCCAAGTGCCTTGCAAAGTTCATAGCAAATAATCGACATCAAGAATACATTTAAAAAATATATGGTATCATCGCTAATGTTATATATAATATATATATATATATATATATGATATATATATATATTATATATATAATATATATATATTATATATTTATATACTCTTGAATCTGTGTATTTGTATAACTTTACTATCACTCAAAGGCACCAACACCATTATTATCATAACTCTTGCAAAGCAAAGACAACAAAAGCGTTTGCCCTCTACGATATAATACACCGCCTTAGTACAGAACCTTTTACACAGTCGGTCTGGTTACTAATACACATTCATTATAGAGACCTATATTAAATATGGAGGTTTCTGGGTGCTTTTTCATTTGCTAACAAAACAAAAGAGCCAGGAAGTAATATAATTTTTTATCCCACGAAGAATTGTATCATGCTTATAACAAAAAAAACAAAAAAACAAAAGAAAACATACACACACACACACACACCAATAGAAAAATCATGGAAAAAGATGTTGGCAGAATGACAAGCTTCAATTCGGTGCACGGGCAGAAAATACGTGATAACGTCAAATACTAAATAAGAATTATGGATGTACGGTGGAGTAATAATTACGCAATCTGAATCTGGGACACAGCGTTTCCGCATTTTATTCACGCGAACCCACGCAAATGAACAAGAGTTTAAATACAACGAATAAATTTAAGAGAATCAGAGACAAAGGTACATTTGCAAAAGCTTGCATCAGTTTTTTTTTCTACCGATTTCTGTCCCGAGTTTATGAAATATAACGATTATTATTCGAGCGGTATTTTGCATTGCTACAATTGTTGTGATTGTGAATAAATGCTGGATATAAAAAAATATATATAATGGATATATATATATATATATATATATATATATATATATATATATATATATATATGTAGTATATATATATATATATATATATATATATATAATATATATATATATATATATATATATATATATATATATATATTATATTACACCAGCATTTATCCACAATCACAACAATTGTAGCAAGGCAAAATACCGCTCGAGCAATAATCGTTATATTTCATAAACTCGGGACAGAAATCGGTGGAAAAAAACTGATGCAAGTATGGTATATATACATGTGTATTACAAATATGCATTATATATAAATAGAGATACATATGTATATGTATCAACAATATGCGTTTTATATAAATGTAAATACAAAATATATAATTTATATATTTATATTATACATATATATATGTGTGTGTATAATATATATATATATATATATATATATATTTATAAATATATCATATATATATATATATATATATATATATGTATGTATGTATGTATTGTAAACAAAGATATCAATGTAAACTTAACCAAAGCTACACATATTTAACTATTTTGCTATTGGTAACTTTAGTTTTCTAAAAAAAATTTTCCTTGTTCAGGGACCAAGGACGATATAACAGTGACAAGCTTGAATTGAATAAGGTAAATCCACTTAATTCTATAAAAGAAAACCTATAACTGTTGTTAATTTCTCTACAACTTCTTCCATTCGTAAGACGAATGACGTGAGGTGTGATGCATGCAAGTACGTTAGAAATAGGTCCCGGGAGACATCGAGTAACTTATGTTTATGTTATTATTTATTTGTAACAGGGCTGTTTTCAACGAACAGGTCATTGCACATGAGCAATAGTTGTAAAAGATGGAGAGACAGAATCCTTACTTCAGTCCCACCATATACCTTTTCTCTTTCTAACCTTCCCACAGTCATTTCATTCTAATATTTATCCTCTGTAACGTACGCCCTGTCATCATCATATCCATGTAATTTTAATTAAAAAAAAAGAAAACAAAACTGTGGCCAAAGAGGGTTCACTATAAACCTTTGCTGAACGCACCACCCTCAATATAGCTTTACAATGACACGACCATTTGCGCAACCTTTCATATTCAGGCATCATAATAAACTTTAATCTTTAATCAAAGCTCTAAGTACCCTTTATAATATTCTTACTTAGCACTGGATACTTTTCCACTTTCTTATCGTGCCATCTGTCAAGTACTTCAGTTCCTTAACCAAAGTACATCTAAGTACTAGTTTCGGTGTTTTATGTCTTTAAGTACTAGACTCGGTGTTTCAGTACTAGTAACGGTCCTTAAGAATGGTCTGCGCATATCTTTCTACACATACAAAGCTTCTTTCTTCTCAACTAATTTTCCTGATGCAAAGAAGTACTCATTCTTGTGATTCATTTCTCCCAATACCATCCACATGAGGTTTTAGCTAACAAGCCCTAGTCAACAGCACTATAATACTATCTACTATCACCCTATCACCCCATAATTCCCATCTCATTAGCGAGCCCCTCAAATTAAGATCGAGCAGGATGTACTGTAATCTATCCTACAAGGGAAAGATTTACAATGCTTGAAAAACGTACCATGATTATGTAATTAGGACAAGTGACGGGATAACTGCGTGGTGTTTGACAGGAGAAAGTGATTAGCAATATAATATCCTACCTGTACCTTCCTTCTGTACTTTCCTTTATCATTATATCAGAATTTAATCGTCGTTTTCATTGTTTGTCATATTTGTAACACATGTACACTTCAAATATATCAAATATACTTTTGGCAGGATCCTACCTTGAGTTAATCATATCCTTAGGTCATGACCCAATCCTAAAGGACTTCTTTGAAGATACCTTACTCTAGGATCCTTTTAATTCTTGTAATAACCATAGGACCTCTCAATATCTCAATTATACTGACCCTGCAAGCATTGGTGCCCAAAGCCAAAAATGTCCAATTCCCAATCCTAAGTTCCCATTCCCATTCTTCACAGCCTCTAAAAAGGCCTTGAACTTTCCTCCAGTTGATTTTAATTTTACTTTTCCTACGGGCATTAGCAAGACAAGAACCGTCAAATTCCCATTCCCATTCTTTACAGCCTCCAAAAAAGGTCTTGAATTTCCCCATAACTGATCTTAATTATAGTACTTTCCCTACGGGCATTAGCAAGCCAAGAAACGTCCAATTCCCATTCCTAGATTACTATTCCCAAAAAAAGCTACTGAACATCCTCATTATTGATCTTAATCCTACTTTCCCTTCGGCCATTAGCAAGCCAAGAAACGTCCAATTCCCATTCCTAAATTCCCATTCCCCAAAAAAGCTCTTGAACTTCCCTAAAATTGATCTTAATCCTACTTTCCCTACGGGCATTAGCAAGACATGAAACGTCCAATTCCCATTCCTAAATTCCCATTCCCATTCTTTACAGCATCCCCGAAAAAGGTCTTGAACTGTCCAATAGTTGATTTTCCAAATTTTCTCCCCTCCGGTCACTTCCTTAACAACCCCGTCCCATCCCGTCACAGTCCTCCTTTCAACCCCTTCCCCTTCCTTCCCCTCTCCACAAACACGGCAATTGTTTATTTTGTGAACCACCTGATGATGGGTTGGAAAATTTGACGATAGGCCCGGGAGAGAGATGCCGAGGAAAATGGACACCTTAAGATAAGCATCGAAAAATTTGCTAGGTTTTATTTTAATTTGCTAGGT
>NC_087203.1:111164000-111174000 GCF_015104395.2 Macrobrachium nipponense | reverse complement strand
GCTCTCTCTCCTCCTTCTCAACCTCTCCTGGTCTGTCTGTCTGTCTGTCTGTCTGTCTGTCTGTCTGTCTGTCTGTCTGTCTGTCTGTCTGTCGAGAGATTCGACTACAAGTTTCTTATGGAGGCATTCGAAAAATAAATAAATAAATAAACAAATAAAAAACAATGACAAAAAAAAAAACGCTAAAGGAAGTCTTTTTCTTTTTAATTTCTTTTTTTTTTTTTTTTTCGTCTTATGACGAATATGATGCGATGTGGATGGTTTCCAAATATTAAATATTAATAATGGATCACTGGCATTAAATCATAACGATATTAGCAATATAATCAGACCTTTTTTTATCTATTTGTCTTGTCTTATGATAAACATGATGCAATATGGATGGTTTCAAAACATTATATATAAAAATGAATATCAATAAATGATTTACTACCATTTAATAATAGGATACTAACACCATATTTTTTGCGGGATGCAAGCAGTCAATTCGTTTATTTAATGAAATATACAAATTTCCCTGTAATTTTGTCTCATGAGAAATTTGATGCAATATGAATGTTTTCAAAATATAGCAAATATCAAGAAATGATTCCCTATCATTTAATAACGAAGATATTCAAAACATATTTTTGAGGCAATCGTAGTTTCAAACACTCAGGCAATCAATTCGTTTATAATGAAAAGAAAATAGAGTATCTGAATGATTTAAGAAACCACAAGTTGGTTTATAATAAAAAAAAATTATCTGAATGGTTTAAGAAATCAAAAGTTGGTTTATAATGAAAAAAGTTTCATTTGAATTGGTTTAAGAAACCAAAAGTTGAAAAAAGAAGCATGATCTGAATGGTTTTTAAGGAAACCCAAAAGGTTGGGGTTATTTAATAAAGAAAAAAAAATGAATTTCTCAATGGGGGTTTTAAAAAACTAAGAATTTTTTTTATTAAAAATAAAAAGTTTTAATCCTGAAAAACCAAAAAAGTTGGGGTTTATTAATGGAAAAAGATTTTTAAAATCGAAGGGGGTATAAGGAAAACCAAAAAATTTGGTTTTAAAAAAAAAAAGAAAAAAATTATCTTGAATGGTTTAAGAAACCAAAAGTTAGTTTATAATGGAAAAAAAATTATCTCAATGGTTTTAAGAAACTAGAATAATTTTGATTTAAAATAAAAGTTTTTTCTGAAAACCAAAAGTTGGTTTCTAATAAAAAAAAAAGTTATCTGAATGGTTTAAGAAACAAAAGTTGGTTTATAACGAAAAAAAAATGATCTGAATGGTTTAAGAAACCAAAAGTTGGTTTGTAATGAAAAATTATTTTATCTTAACGGTTTCAGAAACCCTAAATCAGTGTGCATATCAGAATGGTTTAAGAAACCAAAAGTTGGTTTATAATAATAATAATAATAATAATAAAAACAACATGACCTGAATGGTTTAAGAAACCCTAAAACAGTCTGCTTATATCCCTGGGTCAATCACTTTGACATACAATAATTCTATCTCCCTGGGTCAATCACTTTGACATACAATAATTCTGCATTTGAAAGACTCGGCTACGTCTTGTAGCGAGCATATCACACAATCAAGTCCTTTATTCAGAAACTGACAAAAGTCTCTGACGTTCTTAATTTATATCCAGCCGGAATGGGGAACAGAAGTTTTCCAGGGAAAGGCTGGCTGGAAAGGGGGCTGGAAAGAGATAGGAATATCAGATGGAAGAGAACGCTGGGAGGGAGAGAGAAATGTTGATAAAATTAATGAAGGAAACAGAAAGATGAAAATGAAATAAAATATAAAAAAAAAAGTTGTGTCAAGTGTTGGCACTCTTTCTAAACATACAGTATTTTTCAATACAAATATGAAATAAAATCACAAGATGAAAAAATAAATAGCATCAGTAAAATCATACGATGGCATGATGATCAAGCAGTTGTTGGAAATACGCACATAAAACGAAAGAGAGAGAGCTAAATCAGCAGCAGAAGAGAGAGAGAGAGAGAGAGAGAGAGAGAGAGAGAGAGAGAGAGAGAGAGAGAGCAAAACCATTCTTATTTTTTCTTTCCAGATCCAAAAATATCAAATTTTCTTTATCTACAGCAGCAGAAGAGAGAGAGAGAGAGAGAGAGAGAGAGAGAGAGAGAGAGAGAGAGAGAGAAGAGCAGAGCCAGAGCCGTGTAGTAACATTAGATAAATCCGAAACTACTTCTGCGTCTTGAATAAGTAATGAGGAGTGACAAGGGGAATAAAATATTTCGAAAGTTGTTTTGGAGCGAGCAGCTCAAGGGAAGGTCTTTCGGAGAGCATTAAATAATGTCTTCTCCTCCCTTCCTCCTCGCTGTTTCGAGGAGCTTCTGGAAAAAGTTTTTCAATTTCCCCCCAATCGCCCCCCGCCCCCACCCCCACTCCACCCGCCACCTTTTCAAACCATCGCTTTATTGCCCTTCGGAAAAAAAAATCGCGAGCCCGCCCGCGCGTCCGAACGCAAGGCTGGAGTGATGCTTATAAAAGGTGTTATGATTGAGATACTCGAAGGTAACAATGTGGACTTTCCGAATGCTGTGCATATATGCATGTTTGTATATATATAATATATATATATATATATATAATATATATATATATATATATATATATATATATATATATATATATATATATATATATATATATAATGATGAGAGAGAGAGAGGAGAGAGAGAGAGACGAGAGAGAGAAGAGGAGAGGGAGAGGGGAGAGGAGGGGTGGTGGTTACATTACGTATTTCTGACTGGACCATATTAAAACTCATAAAATAACCCCCAAAAAATGAACAACAGTAGCAACAAAATTAAAATTCCTGGCCATGGAAAACAACAATTACGAAAAAAAACGCAGGAACGAAATGAAATAATGATTTAACGAGGAATTTAGAGAGCACTTAATAATGGAAACGGGACGTGGACGCAACGAGAGAGAGAGAGAGAGAGAGAGCGAGAGGAGAGTTAGGGAGAGAGAGAAGAGGAGAAGAAGATTAGTTACACAGTTCCAGATCTTCTTCCCAAAGAACAAATGAGAGACGAAGCGTCGTAAAAAATACACACCGGCGGCCGTTTTGTTTAATGCGAGAGATAATAACGGCAATTAAATCATAAACAACACTAGAGAACGATCTCACGGATCGTAATGGGCGCAATTACGCCCCGTATGAGTCAATGACTCCTGGAATAATTGTTTGCAGAACAAACGACCCCATTTATGCCTGCCACACTTAATCCAATTCCCTCATTAAGTGACAGTGTATATTCCGATAAGATAGGGGACGAGAGCAAATTCTACGTGAATGGCTTACTTGGGGAAGGGGGAGGGGTGCACGGGGTCAAGGACCTCCCCCACCGTCCCCCACCTCCTCCCCTCTCCCGTTAGCGTAATTATCTTCTCACCTGAGGGCAGGACGAAAATGATAAGCCCCTCGAACCAATTTAGTATTGATACTCCAGCATGATCCTAATTGGATACGAGAGCTGCTCTCTCTCTCTCTCTCTCTCTCTCTCTCTCTCTCTCTCTCCTTCAGGGCTCCACGAGAGCATCCTACGTAAAGTCCTCTCTCTCTCTCTCTCTCTCTCTCTCTCTCTCTCTCTCTCTCTCTCTCCTTCAGGGCTCCGCGAAAGCATCCTATGAAAAGTCCTTTTTGCGTCTCGTGTCCTACGACCAAGGAACCCCAAATCTCCGACCTCAGCGTTCCGTTGGATGATCCCCTTCGGAGGAGAGAGAGAGAGAGAGAGAGAGAGAGAGAGAGAGAGAGAGAGAGAGAAGGGCGGTGAAATATCAGCAAGAATAATCGGCCTCCGGGAACACTCTATTCCATTCGAGACGTTTTCCCCGTCATTAGCCGTTAACGAAGGAGGCCTTACGCCGGAAATCCCTACGGTCCAAATTACCAAAACCGCAGGACTTCAGGTATCCCTGAGACCCCCAAAAGATATCCTTACTCGCTGAATCAGTCTTCCACTTCCTCCTCCTCCTCCTCCTCCTCCTCCTCTGGTCTCGTTTTCCCGTCTTCGTTTCTTTTAAGCAAACCCCTCCCCCAGCCCCCTATCCCCTCTTCCATCCGCCCCCTGAACAACCGAACGAAGACCAGGAATCCGCAGCAGCGCCCGATAAAACGATATAAAGGGGAAAAGGAAGAATGAGGAAGAAGGAGAAATCAGCCTCAAATAGGCATATACATATCTCTCTCAAAACATAAAATAAACGTCCCATTCATTTCCTGCCATTAACTAAATAAACATAACGAGGGGAGAACAGAAGACGGGGATAAAGGGAGTGGGGGGAAAAAAAAAGGGCGGGGGTGGGGGGGGGGATAGGGGGGCATAGTAAGGTCGTTCAATATGGACAAGTTCCAAAAGTCTGATTTAATGCAGTAGGTAACAGTTGACATTTATGGCTAAGTCTGAGCCAAAATCCATTTTGAGACTTTTATTCCGAAGGGCCTTTTCGGTGGCCTGGAGGGAGGTTGTGGGGGTGGGTGGGGCTGGGGGTGGGGGGGAGGGGGGGGAAGGGGGGACCCTAGACGCGCATAATCTATAAGGTGAAAACGGGCTGATACGTCGTTTGTGCCGAAAGAATGAAACAAGAAAATTACGACTACTTGGTAGTCCTTCGGTTAACTAACATTCAATCATCTTCCTCATCAGCCCGAGGGTAAAAGAGGGGAAAAAAGGGGTTCGGTTGGTGGGGGGATTAGGGGGTGGGGGGGTGTGCGTTGTCAGGGATGAAGGCCTCGTTCAACCGAGAGAGCAAGAGATTACCCCGAGAGATATATCCAACATGTAAATCATGTCAGCCATAATGCTATTGTTTGTGACCGGACAAGCGAATTTTGGATTAAGCCTCGGAAAACAGTAAGAGAGAGAGAGAGAGAGAGAGAGAGAGAGAGAGAGAGAGAGAGAGAGAGAGAAGAGGAGGATTTCACGGAGCTTAACCGGATGTATAAATTAACTAGGCTAACTAACAGAGGAGGCAGCAGGACGAGAAGAGGGAATAAGGTTTCCCCTCCACAAGAATGGGAACATCTCATTTTCTTTTCCCCTCCCCTCATCCTTTTTTTCTCTTTTCCTCCTTCTTCTTGGGGGAGAGAAGGTGGTAGGGGGGGGGAGAGGGGGCGAAGGGCAAGGCCCCTCAAGACCATCACGGTTGTCACCTCTTGAGAGATGGATGAGGCCGAGAAATAGTTGGAAGAGGCCTCCTCCTCCTCCTCCCCCTCTACTCCTCCTCCTTCTTCGTTACACCGGGTATCCTAATTCCTTTTTTCAACCCTGCCAAATGAACTCTCGACTCTTTAATCAACCTGAAGCTTTTCCCCTTCCCCCCTCCCCCCCTCCCCACCCCCCGACACCCTCCCTTCATCTCCTCCTTCCTGAATTCCATTCCGTTTCCCCCCCTCTTGGGGGATATAAATGAGGAGATATAATGCATTTTCTCTGAGTATCCCTAACTGGCCTCAGACCTCTGGAACCCATGCCAGGCCTAATGTACATTTGTTCTCATTTTCACGACCTCTGTCGTCTCGGGGGCAAATGCCGTTGTAGAATCTGCGGAGAAAATTACAATTTACGACCCAGGAATGTTCTGATTCGTCAAAGAAAGACAAAAGAAAGATATATGACTGAGATGTCTTACAAACTTAGTAATAAGGGTCAGAGCTATGGTCGAATATCCCCAAATGATAGGATTATTGTAGCCGGCGTCTAAACCTTATTCACAGCTAAAAAAAACTTTGAACTTTGACCACTAATTAAAATTGTAAGAAAACGAAGACTTTCTTGCTATATTTTGACATTAGGAGACTGATATTTTGGTGGTCAAGGCATCTTAAATGGTCTGAATATGTAAACAAAGCGACTTCAGCATTTCAGATTCAGCTGTAATGGGGCCGAATTGATGAAAGAAAAGTCATAAAATTAAACTTATTTTGCACCAGGCTTTATCTAAAAGGCAGTAAATTAGGTCACGGACGACCCAAGAGGTCGGAAAATACATAGGCAACACTGCGCATTAAATGACCCCGTGTGAAGGAGCACAAAGTCAGCAAGCACACAGTAGCAATAACAATCATTCAAATTAAGTTATCAACGTCCTCTTCTAATTATTTACGGACGTCGTGAACCACATTCTTTCCGTAATGAAGGTCGGTCCTCAGCATCATCTCAGATGGCGATAATCATGATAATCATGAAGAATGGGGGGAAAAATGGCCAGACGAAGTCAAATTGCCAATTACCACCAGAAACGCCTGGCTGCCATAATTGCTTTGATAATTGGTCCCCTTGTCTCAGGGGGCCCATGGGAAGGTGTGAGGAGGGGGGAGGAGGGGGAAGGGGGAGAGGTTCATGGTAGAGGGGAAAAGAATAGATCCTCTATTCAGTATCGTTCTCCTGGGATGGATGGAAGAGGGATTCAAGGACTCTTTTTCTTTTCCATCTACAGATGTTTTCGTTAATGAGGAGTGAATGTTTTTTCAGCTGAAACAAGTATGGACAAAGAAGTCAAAAACATTCACAAATGCATACTTTATGTATTATATATATATATATTATATATATAATATATATATATATATATTGCATTTAATATATATATAATATAATATATATGTATAATATTATATATATATATATATATTATATATATATGCATATATAGATATAATATAATATATATATATATATATATATATATATATATATATATATATAATAATATATATATATATATTCCTTTCATTAGCTTCTTTTAGACAACTTCATACTAATGACGTCCTTCCATATTTAGTACTTAGCTAAAAACTTTTAATTCTCTCTCTCTCTCTCTCTCTCTCTCTCTCTCTCTCTCTCTCTCTCTCTCTCGCTCTCTCTCTCTCTCTCTCTCTCTCTCTCTCTCTCTCTCTCTCTAACTAAAATGACTAAATAATTATTCACTTAAACAAAGACTGCCTTCATTCTGATGAAATCATGTGGAAGATTCATGAATATTACAAACTACACAATGTACGTTTCAGCTCATTAAGATTTTTCTTTGGCTACTTCCCACTTAATAATTAAATTTCTTCATAACCAGAATTAGCAATACATAATATTTATAATCATTCTACGCAGCATTGTTTTTGTTCCGGTTGTTAACTAAGTAAACCATTAGTGGAAACTATAAAGAATAAAACTCACCTGAAAATAGCGGGAGATATATGAGAGGAGAGAATAATAAGAGAGATACAAGAACAATATAGCGAACGTTAGATGAAAAGCCAGATTCAAATTTGTCGTGTTGGGCCGTTTCGTATTTTAGTATTTTTTCAAAATTTTACTTCCTATCTCTACAAAAAAATTACTACATACATTCATATACATTAAAACAAAATTCAAATACACAATCCATAAACAAAATAAGACTAAATCTATCTTCTCTGAACAATTCAAAGGGAAAGCGATTAAAAGAACCAAGATAAAAAAAAAAAAAGGATCAAGTTAGGTCAGTAACATCTTAAAGAGGCCATTAAGATGCAAGCAGCCCGCAAGTGTCACCACAGGAACCCCCTATCCGCCCCCCCCCCTTTCCCTTCCCCTCCCTTCAAATGTCACCGCAGGTCCTCCTCTCCTCCCCCCCCCTCCCCCCACCACCTTTCGAGTGACTGGACTACCTCAAGTAATTACATGGCCGTCATGCCAGTCGTTTCTCACGCTGGATCTCTCTCTCTCTCTCTCTCTCTCTCTCTCTCTCTCTCTCTCTCTCTCTCTCTCAGTAAACAAACAAATAAATAAATAAAACGGTGAAACTACTCGCAAGGAACTGATACGTGGAAATTGCATGCTACTGGTTTATCAGTATCATTATTTTTACTATTAACGTTATTTGAATATTGTTACTGTCACCTCTCTCTCTCTCTCTCTCTCTCTCAAATAAATATATAGATATAAAAAATGGTAAAACTAATCATGGGGAACTAATACTGGGAAATTGTATCATTTTTTTTATTATTACCGTTATTTTCAATACTGTTATGGTCATTAGCATCATAATGAATACTATTATCACTATCATTATCATGAAGATTTAGGGTAAAGCCGATTACAGTTTTTATCTTCATATCTCGTGCATCTGAAATGCGCGTATTGTATTGTCTTTACTTTTGTATATTCCGCGTATATCAGACAAGTTTCGTACCCAAGATAAGCATTTTGAAATACGATTGCTAAAAGCATATCATTATTACTATTATTATTATTGAAAAAGAAACCCACAAAATTACTGTGTATAACGTGTTTACTTATAAATATTACATTGTATTTATAAGTAAACACGTTTTACACAGTAATTTTGTGGGTTTCTTTTTCAATCTTCAAAAGAAAAGTGAAAGAAGATTTTGTTTGGTTCATTATTATTATTATTATTATTATTATTATTATTTATTATTGTTATTATTATTATTATTATTATTATTATTAATTATGATTATTATTATTATCATTATTATTATTATTATCATATTAACCATCTTCTTCTTCTTCTTCTTCTTCTTCTTCTTCTTCTATTAAAAATAATGGAAGAATTTACGGTATTCATTTTATACAAAATTTTCTCATTAGAAGAATTTGAGAGAAGTTTGTATAAAATAAATTGTGTAAATTCTGCCATTATTTTTAATAAAGCGTGTTTGAAAGAAGGTCTGTTTCCAGCATAAATATTATTATTATTGTTATTATTATTATTATTATTATTATTATTATTATTATTATTATTATTATCAGTCAACTCAGCGGAATGAACACCCAGGAATCTAGGATATTCTTTGCATTCCCTTTCGTAGACAAAGTGAAATACGCCGAGTCAACCACCTTCCCTTTTGTCAACGGTTTTCCTTCCAAAACTATTCGCAAAGCAAGCACAGGCCCAAACTGGCTCTCAATAACCCCAGCTACGCATTAGGCCAAATCTCAAAATAGAATTTCCCAAGAGGAATATAATTTGTGAATAATTTCCAGTCCTCGGCATCGACTCCTCTAACCGACGCCCCACAACCTGACAATGCAGAAGTGTTTTTCAAAGCTGCGTTTCGGGACAGTAAGAATTTTCATTCAGAATGACAAAAGGGTTCTATTTATCTTTCATATATTTCGTCGACGCGATACCTCAACTAGATTCCTTCGGGGAATGAATATTCAGAGGGACAAAGGACTCCAAACATCTCTCACACATATATTAGGCTGAGGTGATCCCTCAAATAGCAGAGTCCTTCGGAGAAGGAATATCGTGACAAAGGACTCCATATTCCGCCGAGGTGATCCCTCGACTAGAGTCCTCCGGAGAATGAATATGAGTAGGCCTTTGAGAGAGGCCTATACAGCAAAGCCTGCATCGGGCACCCACCGGAGAATCGGTCTTGGTAAACAGCGGCAACTGGCGTACCCGGTGCCCCAAAAGGCCTCAAAAAGAACGAGAGATGACGGAAGGGGTCAGTCAGTCAGTCACTCATCCCGTCCTCCGTCCCTATGGCATATCAGGTAACAACGGCAGTTGTGTGGGAGAGGAGGGTCCCACCGTGGACACACACACATATATAGGCCTACTGCACCGAACTAGGCCTATTAGGGTTTGGGAATGCGGGTGAATGAATGGGGCGGGAGGGAGGAATAATAATGCAAGGGGGGGAAAGAAAATTAAGAAAATGGTCTCTGTCTCATATATATATATAACTGCTGGTGGATTTCGTTTGTCCCGATGTCTTAAAATACATACATACGAATGTTCGAGAACTGGTTGGATGAAGAGAGCAAAATGGCGAAAACTGGTCATAATAAGAAACTAATAAGTGGAAAAACGAGGGCGGGCAAGAAAAATAACAAGGGCGTGGGGGAGGGGAGATAAGGGGTTGCGGGTGGTGGTGTTTTTGAGTATCTGCGGCTTTTGGTCTTCGGGCCAATTGGTGAAGTAGGGGGAGGGGTGGGGGGGGGTGGGGGGGGGGGCTTTAGAG
>NC_087203.1:111154000-111159000 GCF_015104395.2 Macrobrachium nipponense | reverse complement strand
ATATATATTATAGATATATATATATATATATATATATTTGTATATTTATATATACATATAATTATATATATATATATATATATATATATATATTATATATATTTGATATTTATAATATACAATTAATATATATATATATATATATATATATATATATATATGATATATGAATTAAAATTATAATACTATATATAGCCTACATACATATACATATATGCCTCCATAAAAGAAATTTTGTATAACACCATCACACATTCGCTAATAACAATAAATCGCACTAACACAAGACTACCAGAAGGATGATAATGGAGGCCGACGTTATATACGCCCCTGTAAATCAAGGCCTCTCATTATAATAAATTTCCTCTAGATTAACAAGAGCCCGACGAGGGCTCTAGACGCGAGAAAATCTAGACTCTAGGAAATGTAGACTCTAGGAAGTCTGGACTCTAGAAAATCTAGTCTCTAGGGAGTCTAGACTCTAGGAAATACACTCTAAAAATAGTCTCGAGAAAATCTAGACTCTAGGAAATACAAACTCTAGGAAGTCTAGAATCTAGGAAATTTAGACTCTAGGATATCTAGACTCTAAAAAATAACTAGAGTCGGGAAAATCTAGAATCTAGAAAATCTAGATTCTAGACTACTAGAAATCTAGATTCTAGAAATTTACTCTAGAAAATCTTAGACTATAGGAAACTAGGAAAACTTAGGGAAAAACTCGACAATAGGAAATACAGACTCTATAAAATGATTAGAATAGAGAAAATCTAGACTCTAGAGAATATAGACTCTAGAAAATAACTTGACTCGAGAAAATCTGGACTCTAGAAAATCTAGACTAAAAAATCTAGAGCGAAAGACTTCGTTAGCTCTCGTACATACAAACAAAATGCCCGCACTCTGGCAAGCTAGCAACAGGATTAATGAAACATCAATATACTATATCCACCCACAGCAGAGAGAGAGAGAGAGAGAGAGAGAGAGAGAGAGGGGGGGGGACTTAGGAGGAGGAAAGGGGAAAGGGGGTGGGGGGGGGTTGCGGAGAGTGCAACAGTACGCAATGAAAACCCAGCAGACTTAATTAAAACCATCTGATATCTATACTCTCTCTCATCTCTCTCTCTGCCCCTCCCAGTCACTGGCACAACTCGATGCCCTTCCAGATTGTGTAGGTACTTGAATAAATAAGAGAGAGAGAGAGAGAGAGAAAAAGAGAGAGAGAGAGAGATTGACTCCCTGGTCCTTATCATTCATCCATGTTTGGACCATACGCTCGAAGCCTTTGGATGAATAGTAGAGGGAGTACCACTGCTTAAGAGTCGTCGTGTTCTTATTCAGTGTTAATATCTGCGGATTCTTTATATGCAGTCATATGCTGTTTACGTCATGTATTTAACTTCATTTTTATTGTAATATATACATATACATAATTGTATGAATGTATATATATATATATATATATATATATTATGTATAGATCATATATATATAAAATTTGTCACTCTAACATTCCTGACTTTATTATTCCTAAATATCAAGAGATAAATATCGTTAATATCGACGTCAATACACCTCGGGAATAACTTCCGTTCTGATGGGGACTAAATTGATTAGTGTATCTGCTTCTTTGGTAGTTACAGATGCTATTGTCATTTATAACTTCCTTTGAGTGTTAAGCTACTCCAAATGTATATAGTGATTCAGATGGTAAACGTATGTATGGTAGACATTCAATTTCGCGCCGAGGAAGTGATTCTCTAATACATAGGGCAGTGGTATTCGTATATATTTTTTCGCACTGAATTTGATGTGATATATATATATATATATATATATATATTATATACTATATATATATATATATATATATATATATATATATATATATATATATATATATGTGTGTGTGTGTGTGTGTGTGTATGTGTGTGTGTGTATTACATAGCCCAGTGCACCACCATCAAATTCCCGCAAACCCCAAAAAAAAAAAAAAAAAAAAACCGCGATTTAGACAAGTAAATACCGGGGCGCTTAAGAATTAAGGCATTACTTTTGCAGCCTTCAAAGCGTCGACCAGAAAATACCGCCATAATTACTGTCGCCATATCGAAGTTATTCAAAGAGAGAGAGAGAGAGAGAGAGAGAGAGAGAGAGAGAGAGAGAGAGGAGGCACTTGGCAAGCGGAAGCCCACATTTACAGAAGCACGCAGGCAATGAGACAGAGTAAACATATTCCCCCCATAAATAAGAACAATAAGGACGCACACAAAAGTATATTCGGGGGTTTTTGAGTTGAGGTGTGTATACATATGCCCCATGTGTACGTATATTTATCATTCGCCTACTCTTACTCTCTCGGTTCCATTTTAAGGCTTTAAAAATATAATAACTTCATTGTTTATTGTATAACTTATTTTATAATCTGTTTTGGAATTTATATTTTTAATAATTTACTTCATAATTAATATATCTCACAATTAACCTAATAATCTATTTCATAATCATATTTAACATTTTATTCAATAATTAATTTTATAATTTATTTAATAATCTATTTATTTATCAAATTATTTTATCATTTATTTTTGAACTTGTTAATTTAATGATTTATCCAATACTTTATTCATTTAATTCCTTATTCAATAATTTCCTTAATTTTCTAACAACAAATTACATAGCCTTTGATTGCTTACCAGCTTAGGCCTACTGATTCCTGGGGACCTCCCTCCCCTCAAAAATACATTTTCAAATTATTAAATGCTTCGCCCCACCTTCACCAAAATACTAACTCATCTCCAGCCATAGCTATTATAACAAATCAAATCAGAAGACGGATTTTTAAGTCAAAATATATTAAAAGATAAGCTCACAAAAACACGGCACACTTTCAACAATGGTGCCTTCCTCGGTTGAAGAGAGAGAGAGAGAGAGAGAGAGAGAGAGAGAGAGAGAGAGAGAGATCTGCTCCATATCAATAAATCACGGGTCTATTTTGTTTACACCCGCTGTATCGTTGCTATAAACAAAAAAGGCAAGAGCCTTCCTTCTGCGCTTGGGGCGTTGAGGAAGGGGGGAGGGGGGGGGGGGGTAGGGCTTGTAGGGGTGGGTGGGGGTCTATTTCTGTGTTCTTCGAATCTTGAAGAGGAAGAGGAGGAAAGGGTAGCTTTAGGGGAGGGGGAATAGGGCCATGGGGACGGGGGCGGGGGGTGAGGGGGGGATTAGGGCCATGGGTGTAGGGGGACGAGTAGGAACGAAACTCCACACTAAAGCTAGCGAGCAGAGGAAGAGTAAAGGGAAGGAGCATGGTGGGATGGGAGGAGGAGGAGGAGGCTAAGGAGGGTAGGGGTAGGGGGTAGGGTAGGGTGAAGAAGCTGATATGCAAATAGTTATGATATTTACGACCTGCTGCGGCCTGAAATACATCCCGACGGAAGAGACAGATACGGATTCCAGCCTTTTAATTAGTTCCGAATTGAATATGCCTGGACGAAGGGGGCCCCCAACACCCACTTTTTCCAAACAAGTTTTTCTCATTCGTCCCCCCTCTCCCCATCCCCCCTTTTTTTTTGGGGGGGGGCGGGGGTGTCGTCGCCTTTGGCGTTTCTTGCCTAAGTAAACAACGACCTCAGCTGATGATGACCGGTCACGTCCTTTTGACACAAATATTCGCTTCCTCCTAAAAAATTCAGCATCTTCATCAGTTGGCATAAGCTACTGCCGCTGTTCCTGCTGCTGCTGTTTCTCCTCTTGCCGCTGTTTCTCCTGCTACTGTTGCTACTGCTGCTGCTGCTGCTGCTGCTACTGCCATGCTGGCTGTAAGCTCTGGATTTCTAAAGGCCTTTTGCTTTCTTCTCCAGCAGATGTATCTCAGGAAGCCGCTGAACTACAGTGGCGCCCGCATTAATTTTAGCCCCAAATTTGCATTCGTCTAAAGTATGACTCGAGTAATTTTTTTTTCTAATAAAGAATCGCAGCAAAACATCTAACCAAAGCAGATATTTTCTACAAATATCACTTGCAAATATAAGCAAAACTCACTAACATTTTCTAAACCTGGAGGACAACAATATTGCCAGATAAATATTTGTTGACAACAAAGCTGTCAGACAAAATTTTGTTGTCAACATATTTCCAGATAAATATTTGCTGACAACAAATGTTGTCAAACTAATATTTGTTGACAGCAATGTTGTCAGACAAAATTTTGTTGACAACATGTTGCCAGATAAATATTTATTGATAACATTGGCGCCAGATAAATATTTCCTGACAGCAATGTTGCCAGATAAATATTTATTGACAACAATGGTGCCAGATAAGTATTTCCCGACGAAAATTCGTCAGATAAATATTCTCTGCCAAGATTGTTGCCAGATAAATATTCATTGACAAAAATTGTGCCTGATAAATATTTCCCGATGAAAATGACGCCAGATAAGTATTTCCTGACAACAATGTTGCCAGATAAATATTTATTGACAACATTGGCACCAGATAAATATTTCCTGACAGCAATGTTGCCAGATAAATATTTATTGACAACAATCGTGCCAGATAAATATTTCCCGACGAAAATGTCGTCAGATAAATATTTTCTGAGAAGAATGTTGCCAGATAAATATTTACTGACACACAACATTGGCGCCAGATAAATATTTCCTGACAATAATGTTGCCATATAAATATTTTCTGAGAACAATGTTGCCAGATAAATATTAATTGACAACAACGGCGCCAGATAAATACATTCTTATTATACCAGCAAGGTATAATCGCATTCCCATATTCAAATCATATCAGTAAGGTATCTTGAATATTCCCATATTCTATTATATTGGTAAGGTTACGTGAATACTCTGATTGTAAAACATTAAGCATAAAATATCATCAAGACGGGTTTTGAGAAGTTTGATCAAAAGTGACTTTGTAATGCAGAAGCTTTATTAAAAGCCGATATATTTTATATATATAAATTTTACATCACTACAGAATGTTAT
>NC_087203.1:111143825-111148825 GCF_015104395.2 Macrobrachium nipponense | reverse complement strand
TGGAAGGCGCCCCCCCCCCACCCCCCATCCATGCACCCGAAACACTTCCGACGAAACACTTTCCGAACCCGTTGCCCCAACTTCTCATTGCGGGGAAAGCGGAGGCGAAATTATGCAAATTAACGGGCCTTTTTTTGACACCAACGGCGGAAGTCTGGGTAATGGCAGGAATTATCCTTCGAGATAACGTATCCTTCCAGACTGGATTCATTAGTGTCCTACAACCAAGTACACATCCATTAGATTAAAGGCGTCCTTCGTCACCGAATAAGGACAGATGCCCCACCAGCGTCCATATGCTCCGTCGCCCAGGGCTTAAATCGAGAGCGTTTTGTTGGTGGGTAGGGGGGAAGGGAGGGGGGATGGCTTTAGGGAGGGGTAAGGGTGGATGTGGATTTTAATTCGCACATTTTGGTATGACTCCAAAAGGTGGGTAAGGACGGGTAGGGGGGGGAGTATGGGGGAATCATACCCCCGGGCGGGGTTAGGTAGACGGGGGTGGGGGGTATGGTATCTTAATTGGAAATTTTCAAATTAGTGCTTGACGCAATCTTTGTCAATCTTGATGCACAATATATAATTCTTTTTTTTTTTTTTTTTTATCCGCCTTGTTCCTGTAATAAATGAACCAGGTTTATCTTGTATTTTCTTAACGGAGAGACCGTCCTTTGAAAATGCTTTGTCGAAGCTATATATATTTAACATTGCTAAAGCTTTTTTGGTGAGTTTGTGCTATTGCATCAACGTTGCCCTAAGGAAACCTCATTAACTGAAGAGAATTTGCAACGCCAAGTAAATGCATGCAAATGAATATGTGAAGAATTTCGTGAATAAATAACGTCATTGGCAATAAACGCCGCTGCCAATATTTTATGTAAAAAACAAAAATATATTGGTATTTATATAGAAGCGAAGATGAAAGAAAAAAAATTATGCCAAATTATTTAAAAAGTGAACGTCATTGACGCCAAGCATCAGATTTTAAACGAAAAATGGAAAAAAAAAAAATTCATTTCGTACAAAAGAAATTCAAAATGAAAATATATACGGAAAGCCTAAAAAAACTATTAATTCATATTTCTATTTGAAATATTCTTTTAATATTTCCCCAGTAAAATTTGAAAAGCCAAACTGATAAGTAATATATTTAAAAGAAAATAAGTCTTAAAAGAATTTGTTCGTATTGTTTATATACCGCCAATAAATATACGCGGTGACACTGTTAAGGAATTTTTAGCGCAACATTCGATATATCAAGGTGTTTCACTACCATCCAGAAGTGTAAAGAGCGTGTGTTTATGTGTATGTATACATATCATACACATCATGCCCCCTTAAATACACATACCGACACATAACCTTATATTGTTACAAATGTTGAGATAAATGTGTTAATAAAAATATGAAGCCGTGTAAACATAGCTATACTCAACCTTGGTGACAATTACATGTTTTAAAATATAGTGTATATATTTATATGTATATATATATATATATATATATATATATACATATATATATATATATGTATATGTATGTATTATGTATATATATTATATACATATATATATATATATATATATATATATATATATATATATATATATATATATATATATATATATATATATATATATTATATATATATATATATATTGACTTTAAAAGCATATTATTCTGGACACAGTCATTGGGGAAATCCTCAGTTCTTACAGTTGGCGCAAATATGCCGTAAACATATAGTTTTTAAAAAATACGTACAATAATAAAATGGTTATTTATTAATATTTAGCGGAAATACGTGCATCATTTGCGCAAAAAAGCGCACGGTTAAAAATCGGTCCGTACAAATTTAAGTTTACATTATATATCAAAAATGCGTAGTATTTATATATTATATATGATATTATACGTATAAATATACATATATATATATATATATATATATATATATATATATATATATATATATATATATATATAGATATATATATATATACCATTCTAGCGGGTATTACACACTTAGTTACATATTGTTAAGGAAAATCGCGGTATAAATATATTATTTCATTACAGAAATTTATACGTGAAAAAACGTAAGTGTGTTAAGATTTACGCACGTATATGCGTTTGGGTTAAAAAAAATCTGTCACTAATTAATATAATGTACGGTTGAAAATTTATCACACAAATTTAAGTACACACTATCATAAGCGGTCGAAAAGCCATTCATTAAAACGGAAATTTATTACGTGCGTGAAAACGTAAGTGTGAAGATTTACGCACGTATATGTGTACTGTCGAAAATTGATCGTACAAATTTCAGTACATAAATTATTAAGGAATATATGCGCGTATATAAATATATTATCAATTAGCGGAAATTTATTACGTGCGTAAAAAATTTGTGTGTTAAGATTTATGCACGTATATACGCATGATTAAAAAATCTGTCTTACTAATTTAAGTACATACTTTTAAATTCGTTAAGTGCGTAAAAATACGTACGTGTGAAAATTTATCATACAAATATAAGTACATAAATAGTTATAAAAATACGTAAATTAATACACATATCATTAGAGGAAATTTATCACGTGCGTAAAAATACGCACGTGTTTAGATTTACGCACTTATATGGGTACGATTAAAAATCTGCCATACAAATTTAAGTAGATAATTTTAAAAATACGTTTATGTATAAATATATTAAATAGCGAAAATTCGTTACGTGAGTAAAACTACGTACGTGTGAAGATTTACGCACGTATTTGTGTACGGCCGAAAATTTATCTTACAAATTTAAGTACATGATTTTAAAAAATACGTACATATATAAATACAATATTAAATGTCGACAATTCGTTACGAGCGTAAAAATACGCACATGTAAAAATTTACGCACGTATATGGGTCCGTTTGAGAATATGTCCTACAAATTCAAGTACCGAGAGATACTATCTCTCACTTCCAGCGTAATATTCTCCCCCACCCCCCTTATCAAATTCTTCTTTCAACTAGGGAGAAAGCGAAAGATAGTAGTACGGAACACAGCTCTAAATGCCCGGCTACCGGCATAAAACATTTTACGACCCATTACGACTTCGGTCTAATGTTTATTTATGTTTTTCTTAAATCTCACCTCTCGATTTTTTTTCAAGCGTAAAAAAATAAAAAATAAAAAAATAAAAAAAAGCGCCGGGAAGCCAGACGGCTAATTGGGATCTATCGTTAAATAAGATTTTTTTTTTTTTTTCTTGAGAAAACAAAATGTTCGGGAACTCATATCAGTCAATTTTCCAAAATGTCGTCCTTGAAAGTACGACGAGAAAAAAAAAAAAAAAAAAAAAAAAAAAAAAAAAAAAAAACCTGTGTAAGGCTTAGCTATCGCCGGCGAAGTAGTCGGTCACGGCGACAAGGTC
Source organism: Macrobrachium nipponense (assembly GCF_015104395.2). Classification (NCBI taxonomy): domain Eukaryota; kingdom Metazoa; phylum Arthropoda; class Malacostraca; order Decapoda; family Palaemonidae; genus Macrobrachium; species Macrobrachium nipponense. The sequence continues at coordinate 111,145,403 of NC_087203.1, read as the reverse complement.
GCCGCTGAGAGACGCATCGCGCGGAAACATTTTACCTCGTCAGACGTCCAGTAAACGTTTGACGTTTTGCAAGACGCAAACGGCTGATGTATAACGGGAAACCTCCCTGTAAAACTCAGCATCAAAGACGGAAGATTAATCTTGGTTTAATAATTCGTGGTTTGGAGATTCGCCCAGACAGCATTAGCGGACACCGGCAGGATACGAAAACAAAAAGAAAGAGAGAGAGAGAGAGAGAGAAAGAGAGATAGAGAGAAGCGAAGAGAATTTGGTGGGGGGAGCGACTCTTCCTTCATATTCCTTTGTTTTCCTTCGTTGTGGGTTTTTAAAGTTGTCTTGTTCGATGACGAAACGAGAAGACGACCGAGAACCTCTTGAGACTTACGACCGAGATGTGGAAAGTACGGAGTCGTCTCGTAGCTCGGAAATTGGCGAATGAAACCTTTCCGTACTAATCCCTTTATGGCCGCCGGTACTTAAAGCCGTTAAAATAAAAGCCTGGACAGGACTCCAGACATCCTACGCACATGCAGGAACCTGTCGGAAGGTCCCGTGAACTTAATAATCACACGAAAGAGACAGGGGAGAGACATACCATGACGGAATTTTCAGGCAAACGAGATCGACGGCCGCCGGACGCCAGCGCCAGAGGACGACCCACCCGCCATTACAGAGCAGCTTACCACCGGGCTTCCCCCGTCGTCTGATCCTTCGGTTTTTCCTGCATTTCGCACTCGAGGGGCCTCACCGAAGACACAGGGCACCGACCGGGTACAGATGCAACCGACAGGCACTCGGAGGGCGAAGGAGGGCCCCGGCGAAGCGGAGATTTTGGCGAATTTCGGCACAGAAGAGAGTGGACCGAGCACCATTCAACGCCACGATTCAAGATGGCCGCCTCCTGGCCAAAGCACGCTCTCTCACCTCAACAGAGGGGTGGGGTCTTTCTGACCTTTATGATAATAATAATTACGTTTTGAATATTGCTCTTAGGAATGCTCTCCGATGTGGTTACCTGTGCGAGTGGAGGACTTCCCTGCTTTTTCTTTCGACAGATGAGGAGATAACAACCCGATCGCCTTAAAGGGCGAGGTGAGAGAGGAGAGAGAAGAGAGAGAGAGAGAGAGAAAGATAAAGATTAAGCGATTATCATCTTTGCACGTTATGAATGCGAGTCTGAAAGGACGCATGAAAGTGTAGTTTCTCTCTCTCTCTCTCTCTCTCTCTCTCTCTCGCTACTTTTTCTCTCGCTGTCTCTTACATTAGCACACACAAAGGGCTAGACAAATGATTCCACAATTGCACAACATCCTTGACCACTGCTGTAACAGGCTCACAGAAGTGTACACACACACACAAAACAAAGTCCTCTCTCACAACATCAAAACACTCTGTCTCTTCTCTCTCTCTCTCTCTCTTGAGAGATCTCGGTCTATCATGAACGACATGACTGCAGCGAAGCATGCAAAATGGTAACTGTAATTACTTCCTCTTAAGGGCTGCTTCGTGGCTCCACAATTGCTCCAGCCAATCGATAAGATTGGGATATAATTGATGACGTCACTCGAAGACAAACAG
>NC_087203.1:111133825-111138825 GCF_015104395.2 Macrobrachium nipponense | reverse complement strand
CCTGAATACTGACTTCAATCATTATAATGCAGAATTAGTTATCAATTCATAATTGAAACTTCAAAACCTTTGCATCAATTCATTATATTTTCCAAATTGACACTTCATTACTTTTACGTGGTGTCAAAAGTAAGAAATAAGTATCATGTAATCACTATAGTTTTGGTTCATTTTACCAAAATCTTAAAGGGATTTTACTGCAAAGTCCGAGGAATTTAGAATTCAGTTTATCTACTTTATTATTATTATTTTATTATTATTATTATTATTATTATTATTATTATTATTATTATTATTATTTGCAAGGAGTAGACCTTCTTTGATGCATATTTTGCTGAACATAATGGCACTTTTCAACGAATTCATCCTATACAGTATTTTTTATTCATTTGATAATTCGTTTTTCTGACTCAGCTAGGTTGTTGAGTTGAATTCCAATATTCATATTTGTCATAATTAGGATGTTTGTCCAAAATATTTTTTCAAAAAACTTTTATTATATATTTTGCTGATATGTCTTTCATGGTTTCTATACCCACTAAAGAGATATAAGCCAAATATATAATAAAATATTTTCTATAAATATTTTTGACAAATATCCGAGTCTGATAAACGAATTATCAGAAGATTATTGAGAAGATCCTGTATAAGAATAATTCGTTGAAAACTGCCATTATTTTCAACAAAATATTATTATCATTATTATTATTATTATCATATTAAGAAGCTCACAGGTGCCACCGACTTGAAATTCAAGCTGCCAAGAAAATATGGTGTTGTCATTAAGGTAAGAGTAAGAATGAAATACGGAAAAAATACAGAAAAAATAAATCTCATAAGAAATAAGAAAAAATAAATTACTAAAATTAATAAATAAATTAGAAATAACTTCACTGTCTTCATAACTTTACAAAAATAGGCCTGATTATCATTTGGGCAATTCCCTACTAATCACCAAATCGTTGATAAATCAGAAAGCAATTCCAAATTGATTCCTAATGAAGTCGTAAACTTATTTTGGAATTCCAAATTCATGACTTTCTTTCGCAGATCATACAAGGATTTTCAGTAAGTCGATCGATCATAACCTAATAATTTTTGAGAAGTATGTTAATGAGGTTTTAATTATAATTGTTATGATTTCGTGGTTATTTGTAAATGGAGAATTTCATATTACATTATATGACAATTAAAACAGAACGGTATATTATTATTACATTATATGACAATGAAAAAGAATTGAATATTATTACATTATATGACAATGAATGAACAAACTTGATATCATTATATATGAACATTAAAATAAACTTGATATTATTACATTATATTACAACAAACAACAATTTTATATTATTACGTTGCAGGACAATGAAAAAACGGGATATTATTACATTATACGACAATAAAAAAAACTTGATATTATTAGCATTATTATACTAATATGACATTATAAAAAGAACTTTATTAAAATATATGACAATAAAAAAGCTGGATATCAATACATTATAAAACTAAAAATGTTGATGATATCATATTATACGATAATGAAAAATAAACTTGATATTAATACACTATACGACAATGAAAAATTAACTGGATGTTATTAAATTATTATGCAATAAAAAAAATGCATTTCTTTTGTATTTGGTCATATCAATTTATTCATTTATTTCTCCTTTTCTAATAAATGATTTCTTCTTTTTGTATTTCCTATCACTTCCTGTTACTTCTTTCAAAATGAACACCATAATATTCTTTGGAAGCTTGAATTTCAAGTCAGTGGCCCAATGGGCCCTGTAGGGTTATTCCGTACGAATAGTTAATATGCTCTGAATAATAATAATAATAATAATAATAATAATAATAATAATAATAATAATAATAATAATAATAATAATAAAAGTAACTGTAATCGGTACTCCACCAGACTACATCCTTTTAAATGGACTGTCACTTAAACGGATTCTTATAAAAAATATAATGCTATTCACAGACACATATCTTTGCGTCATTGTATCTTAGATATCCGGAAGTCATTATCATTTTATCTCCCGATAACGATATCTAAATTAGGACATAATCATCGGTAAAGATATCTAAATTAGAACATAACTATCGGTCTTTTATACAAGCACGGTGTCAGGGCAATTGCTAAATGACCTGTCATATTGTCGTAAAGATGAAATTCAGTTGAAAATGTTCCTGTTTGGGTAAATAGAACTGACCTTCCACGACAGAATAAATATCTATTTATTATACTTGTAATATTTATCACGGATATAAAAACACCAATAATAACACTAGTTTAGTAATGGACATGAAGATAAGAGGTGTTACAGAATAAAAGGTGATATCCTAAAAATATTCACTGTCCCCTTAGTTACCGGAACTTATTAATTCTTTTAACAAGGCGTGAACCGACCTCCAACTTACTCTGGGCGCGTGCTAAAATCTACGGTTAAACAGAGCGTTTTTTCACCATCGAAAATTAAAATAAATAGTCCATATTTTATTAGAAATAATTATTCTGCACTGTTTAACATGCACATTATTTATTTTTTTTTAATTTCTATTCTAACAAATAAATCATAAATATCCTATCCTAAAATTACTGTATCTTCAACGCAAGGTGAAAGACCTTTTTCAGACCTTTTTATGTTTAGTTTACAGGCTTACTCCCCGAGTAAGCGAAAATGAGAGCATACAGGGAAGGTGGTAGGGCATTTACAAAAGATTTTGGAATAGAAGCGTGCCCGTGATACCAAAGTTAGAAGATACGTATGAGTATGCATACAGAACGTAGAATGACTTGCTGGTGGAACAGGAGACCTTTTCAATACAGGAAGTGGTTGTGTGCATGCAAGATGGAGGCGAATGGTACAGTGTGAATAAGCAGTTTCTTAATGACTCTGATAAACCGTGAGTTTGGAAGTCCGCTGGATAGTGGTTCATTCTTGATTGAGCAATTTTAAGATGAAATGTTTTATGTATATAATACAAAAAGTGTTCTTACACGAATCAATTTTCATTCTTGAATGAGCAATTTTAAGATGAAACGTTTTATGTATATAATACAAAGTGTGTTCCTACACGAATTAATTCTGTATATGGACACATACATTTCAATAAGACAAAACTGAATTAAAAATGTTTCTATTGTTAGGCCAAGCACTTACACACCTTGTAACGGATCTAAACATTTCTAGCTTGAACTCTTAATTTATCAGTAAGGTGTCTGTGCTGATATGAAGATTTGCTCTTGATAAATTCTTATCAAATTTAGGATAATGTTCTCAGGTAATGAATTAATGCTTGCCTTTCCAACGGAAAATCAGCATCTAAAACAAAACTATAAAATTTATACCAGTCACTAACTGGCTGACTGTATTTAAAACATTAGGGCAGAAAACAAAAACCATTGAAACAAGGTGTGATCCGTCCTCCAGCTTACTCGGTCCACGTCCAAGAATTTTCCCCTCACGCATAAGTTGTAAACATTATATTCCTAACTTTCAACGTAAATTAAAACGAGCTAAAACCTACGGTCAAATACAGCCTTGTATCATCAACAAAAATTAAAATAAATACGCTATATTTCATTTGAAATCATTTTTCTCTACTGTTTAACATACACATTATTTGTTTTTTTACATTTTTCATTCAAATATATAAATCATAAATATCCTATCCTAAAATTGCTGTATCTTTAACTCGATGCGAAAACCCCTTTTTTAGGCTTTTCCCGTAAATCTTTCTTACCCTCACCCCAACACACGAAGTAGTCTGTAGGCTTACTCCCCGAGTAAACGAAAATGACTGACGGAGTGAGGGGAGGTATAACAGAAAGAGTTTTCCCAAAGTGCCGAGGCCAAAAGAAGGGAGACCCTCGAAGGAGGACGTGGGTGGGGTAACTCGAGGACTACCGGAGAAGGGTCACCATCGCGACCATTATCGTCCCTCGAAGGAAACTTCTCAGACTTCCTCTTGCATGATGGGTATGGCCAGCAGTGTCATTGGTTTCCACTTGGTGGGGTTCACATCAAAGGCAGGGGTGGGGAGGGGGAGGGGGAGGGGGTAAGGGGGCGTCACATAAAAAAAAAATCGACCTCCTTATCAAGGAAACCCGCTTTGCTTATATCCACTTTTTTCGATGTCTCGTTATTGCCAGGTGATGAACTGTAAGCAATATACTTAAAACTAGTTTAACAGGTGGCGATTGTTTATCAGAAAAACTATCCATAACATAACATTACCACATGGATATTGTTTGTTTGTATGGTGTTTCTACGTTGCATGGAAACAGTGGTTATTTAGCAACGGGACCAACTGCTTTGCGTGACTTCTGAACCACGTCGAGAGTGAACTTCTATTACGAGAAATTCACATCTCTCACCCCTCAATGGAATGCCCAAGAATCGAACTCGCGGCCACCGTGGTAGCAGGCCAAGACCATACCGATCACGCCACTGAGGCGCTACATGGATATTGAGTAGAGGGCTAAAAAAAAATAATAGATCACTTACGCATATGACTTCACCTGCACCGATTATATCAAATATTCCTTCCTAAGTGTTTTCAAATCCCAAGTCGTAAATTTGTAGCAGTATTGCCAGACGACTTACAACCCCGAGGACAGCATGACAGTCAATTAGTGATGTCTGTCTCAGTCAAAATAACTTTTTAAAAGTCAGGAGCGTCGAACGAACGTGTTTCACGATGATGACTGATAGTCTAGTCTGTGCTGACTATCACGCAACGGCAATCAGAAACTCTCGTGCGAGTCCAAATCGTTATCATTCACGGAGAATGTTCTACTCGAACGTTTAATTCCCATTCTGACACGGAGCTAGACACCACCAACGTGTTAGCGGTAAGATTTGCTATATTTATCAGCCTATTCCTATGACTGGTCAATCTTTTCAAGTCACCGAACCATATTCATATGCCTGGTTTCACCCTTACGCTTGTTTTAACCATTTTACCGCTTGTCTGTATTT